>NW_013953579.1:55605-61620 GCF_001266775.1 Austrofundulus limnaeus
ATTCATTAAACAGTGTTTTCCTGAGGCAGCTGTTCTTTCTGCACAAGATCATGAGCTCAATGAGACAAAAGTGAAGCTGCGCTGAGGGCAAACAGGAAACATTTTTATACTCAAAAAAACTGAAATCCAGGATATAAATAATCTCAACTCCAAGGAGTGGGTGTAAAAATTATTTCACAACAGCATTTCTTAGAGCTTTTTCTTACAGAGTAAGACCTACTGTGAGAGTTTGGAAGTGGTTTGTAAATATTTTTAGTGGGGACTTCATGTTGAACCTTTAGCAGTGGCTGTACCATCCTGAGAACAGGGCTGAGGATTCAGCATCRACTTGTAAGAAAAACATGACCAATAATTGGAAGCCAGAATAAGTTTGCAGAAAACCAAGACGATTCTTTTAAAAATGTTTTATTCCTCAGATCTGGAACTCCATGTCAGTGATCAGAGCCTGCRTGTCCCAGCGCCTGTCTGTGACCCTGACTCTTATCAGCCCTTTGTCATTCTTCTTTGTTCACCATAAGAGTATTTTTTTAATGTGTCCAAAACTGAGTCACGCCTCSTGCAAATGACAGTCTCAGGAGGGAACATGACCTCACTTATCGGTTGAAACTGTTTTATAAAAAGGAAGTCCTGATGTACAAACGTGTCTGATTCTTGTATTAAAACAAGGTGTGTAACTAAATAAKCCCTCAGSAATTTGTTGTTATCACAGCAATCTTAACCACAGCATGAAAATAAACTGGTATTTGGTTTTAAATATTCTAACCATCTCAAAGATGAATATGTGAAAAAGTATTTAAGACTCAGAGGAAATGAATAAAGTTCCCTCAGACTGTTTTCACCAGTTTCACAGAACAGCCATCAGATTATTGATGTGAATCGTCAAAATCTGTACCTGCATGTTTGTCAAAAGAAAYAAGATTCCTCCCACAGCCAAGAAGGAGAGAGCTGGGAAGAGCAGCATGGCCATAGCTGTTGGGAATAAAGGAAAAATAAGAATAAATCCTTTTAACACATGCTTTTTTATTTCAGGTTTTTGTTGTGGTTGAGAGAAAACAATCAGGAAATAGTTGTTGTTTTTTTTGGGTTTTTTTCTACCTGATGAGGAGAACGCCACCAACAAGGTGCCCATGGTGTAGAGAAAACTGGAGGGAAACAGAAAAGGTAAATTGTTATAAAAATTACACAAGAAGTTCATTTATAACATTAAAAAAAACATGTGGCTCTAAAAACTCAAATCACAGTGAACCCTCAGTCACGTCTTCTCCTTTCGGCCGACTTTAATTTCCTCTTTTTGGATCGCCCTAATCACATTTCATCCTCGTTTCCACTTGACRCCTCATTTTATTCATTCCTCGGCTCTGTTTATCCTCCACCCTCTTTAAGGAAAAACATATGGTTGGTGAGCTCCTGTGGATTTAAGAAATATCTGAGGTAAAAACAAACTGTCAAATTAAATAAGGGCGTTTTATGAAAACACATTTTTTTCATCCCAAACTGCACTGAACTTTCACAGAAGCACTTTTTTATCAGCTTCATTCTTTAACAATGAGCCGCCCAAAAAAACGCCTTGAATTAAGAMTTTCTTTAAAGCTGGAGTCAGAGATTCATTATTACATTAAAGGCCCAGCATTCCTCGAAGAAATGTACCAGAGATTTCAACTTAGATCATCCTACTGTGTTGAGCACGGCTTTCAGTTACAGCAGCTCAAATTTTTAGCTCAATCGCTATAAAATAGGCAGATTGATGACTAAAGTAATTTTTTTTTGTTTCTTAAGGTCTGTCAAATTGATCAGTTGTAGATGAAAGTCCAATGTGTAAAGTGAGTGTAATAAAAGGTTAAAGTGGAACTCATCATTTCTGTCTGCTTATCTCATTTATGCCTTTGTCCTTGCAGCAGTGAGGATCAGGCTGTGGTATGAAAAATAAACCACAGCTATCATCTGAGAACTATACATCCTGATATGCTTCTTATTTTCTCAGCCTAGATGTTTGACCTGCTCTTTAACCTTCACAGGAGAGCGGACCGTATATTTATCCACATTCACAAGCAAACAATACAAATTCCTCTCCTCTCTGTACCCACAGTACGTCTGTATCCTGACTCCACCTTTTGAGAAAACAGCTTTTATTTCAAGCAACCCGATTCAGGAATTCCTTAAGAAAATACATCAGAGACAAACAGGAATTACAGCAAAGCTACAGTATATCACAAGTTTAGCTACAGAAAAATATACATAAGAGTCACGTCAAGAAGGCTGTCAGTTAATCTGCTGGAAAATATTAGTTAATATAACTTGCAATAAACACAAACTCAAATCATGACTGTTTTTTTAAATCATCTCTAATCAAATATAACCCTACAGGCAGCTTATATTACATAACCCAGGGCTACTCAACTGGAGGCCCAGGGGCCACTTCTGACCCACGGCTGAACTCAGTTTGGCTCATCAATGAGTTCATTTAAAATAAAACTAGATTTTAWTTTGCGATGTTAATTTATGTCATGATGACAATAAATTCTGTATGTCCAGCCCCTGAGCTGTTGGTTTTCRGTAACTGTGCCTCCTCGAGCAATTTAGTTGAATATTTCTGAKGTAATTGATCCAAAAACACCATCAACTCATCCCAGACAAACTTAATGAAACTTCCAGTTTGAGCCAAAACACACAATAAATGTAGACATGAATTATTCATTGTCTGTGTAAACTTTAACGCAAACTTAGTTATCAAACGTTAATTAAATGGTTTTGATCCAWAAATGCAAATTGTTCCCAGGAAGTTTTAAAACCAAAGACTCAAGCCGTTTGTTACCAAAATTATTCATGAAAAATACAACAATTTTGAACGAAACTTACAAACAGTATTCAATATACGAGCATCTTCTACAGATTGTTTTGTCGTCAATTAAACTGAAGAGGACTGCTAAAACTAATCCACACGAACGAACATAAAAAGTGTCATGTTGTCATAATTTTGGCTAAGATTTTATGTGTTAGTAGCAGACAGTCATTAACATTGGTTTCAAGGTTCTTCCCTTTTAAGGAATTCTGAGGCTTTAACTTTGACTTTATTGAATGTAATGGATTTAAAAGAATAAACAAAGTTATATAGAAAAGAAAAATAAATTTAAAACAAAATGCAAACAAAAACAAGAACAACAATAGCGACTTATATTTACACGTTCAAAGGAGTGGGTAGAAGTATAAACTTTTTTTACACCCGTCCCTCTTACATCTAAAGAATCATCCATAATTACAACTTAAATTAACTTAGTTTATTTAATTTCTTTGTTTTAGTCTTTTGGTTTTATGAAGTGTTATCACTCAAGTCCAGTTATTTTTAGTAAAAACTTCCTGATTTGTCTTCAGTTTGTTCCATTTTATTTCTCAGCATATACAGTCCCTGTTTTTTTTACACTTTATAATCTGTTTATTTTGCTTCACCTCTGACACGCCTTCAGTTTGTTTCCCAATAAAAAAGTCATTTAAATTTTCCATCTGTATGTTCTCACCATTTTGATTCTTTGTTTGTATTCTTCAATCTCTTATATACGATATATTTATTTATTATATTTCATCCCAAACTTGTTTATTTATTTTATTTATTTATTTACCCTCTGCTTATCGGCTGCATCACATTTTAACTGTCCTACCTTTGTAAGACCTTGATTCAAAAACATACTTGACACAAAAGCCCCTGAAAGCTCTCCTGTAGAAAACACGTCTGACAGAAACCTTTTCCTAACAGGAGTTTATTTGGACAAGAGGGTGGAACTGGAGAATAATACAGTCTGTGTTATTATATCTGCAGCCTGAAGGCAACACTATAATGATATTTCCTGTGTCTGTGCGTGGAAAACTATCCAATAATTCAACAGGCAGATTTATATGAAAACTTCATAAAGTAATTATCGAGTTGAAAAGGGTTTCTAAGTGAGGTACGTCAACTGGAAAAGTCTGAGTGAGTGAATGAATGAATACAACATTTAAGTTATTGTTTAACTCCTGTGAAACACAAACATGTGACGGCGTTAGCAAGGTTTACTGACCATGAAGTTCTCAGCACGGTTAAACAATTTAAAAGCATACAAAACCAGTTTATAACTTTTAAGTATCCACCAGTTCCACATCATATAATCAAGATTCTGATTTTATTTTTTGGTTTTATCCTTTAGAACATTGTTGACACACAAATGATGCATTTAGRAAAACTGTTGGGAAAAGAAACTCGCTTTATAACAATTATACTAATGAACAGCCATTTATTTGGTTTCTTTAGTGGTCAAATCAAGAGGATTTTAAGATTAGACACAAAGMCGCAAAGTAAAGTTTTGCAGAGTTTGTATGTTTTATGGAAAAATGGAAATTTTAGTCTCAAGGTCTTTCTGTCCCCTTTTAGATTAAAGAGATGATCMTTCCAGTTTTCATGTAATAAAAAGGAACCCACATAGCAGACAGGTGTGGGCCAGATCTGGTGTCCAGGGTTCCCACACCTTGGTCAACATCAAATTCAAGKACCTTTCAAGGACTTTCCAGTACCAATTTCCTCAAATTAAAGAACCACGCGCAATGGCAATTACCTACTGCTACCACAGAATGTTACCAATAAACAGGTTTAATATCATGTAARTTCAATGMAAAACTGAACATAGAATTTGTTGAGTCAGTTTACAGTAATCCTGAGTTATCCACCGCAACAAAAGTAAGTTTTTTTAATTTAATTTCATAATTTATGTTTTTAAAGATGATGAAAATCAGTCGTGTGAATAGAGAATTTCAATCCCCAAAAAACATTCAAGGACTTTCAAGGACAAGTGTAWTTTTTGGCTGTTTTCACAAACTTTCCAAGGCCTTGAAATAATTTTTTCAAATTCACAAACTTTCAAAGATTTCAAGGACCCGTGGGAACCCTGGGTGTCAGGTTGACACTGATGGGCCAGCTCTGGCATTGATGACACTGTTTTTAAGGTGGCAAACCACAAGTGGCCCATGCATTGGCCACCTCTGACAAACCACATAAGGGCCACCATAGGGCCATCTTTCTTTGCTGTATCTGAGCCGAGTGTTAGTGCATTGTGCGGGCTGGGCCAGACAATTTTTGCTATGCAATATTCATATAGGCAGAGTTGCACATAAGCCGTGCGCAGGTGTGCGGTCAAAAAAGAAAAAAAGCGCACCAGATGGAATGTCATAAAGCTCCCTTGCGTACCTAAGATTGTACCTGATTGTCTGTCACAACAACAGTTAGCAGGGCTCTGGAGTGCAACCAGTTTGGTCGCAAACACAACCTGATTTCTTAAAATAAATAAATAAATATATAATAAAGAATCCAGCCACACTGGTGTGACTGGATTGTTGTTCTATGCGCCACAGCAGGACCCTGATATAAGGATTAAACGGACACTGCCTTCTACAAATCAGACAAAGTCCAGAGCCGTTTTATCCAATCAGAGCAGAGCAAGGCGGGACTTTAAGTGAGAGCAGGTTTGGTTGAAGCAGCGGGCCGGCTCGACTCGAGTTGCTGCAGCGATCAGTCCTGACATCTCCTCCTGCACTTTGCTCCTGAACTACCGGAGACTTTGGTCTATAAAACCTAACTTTATATTAAATATGTGTTCAAAATGTTGTTATTAAACAGATCTGTCCAACTTTGTGTGAGTGACTAAACTCTCTCCTCCTGAGAGGGCGCTGTGACGGGAGCATTCGCTGTGCGCGCAGGCTGAGTCTTTCTGTGAGATTCACTGTTTGAGTTCTTCTAATTAAACCATATTAACTCTAACATAACATTTGTTTGCCCCATATTAAAGYAAAGATGATTCTCTGTCTAACAACACTCCCGTCAAAAAAATATATATTAAAAAAAATAAAATAAAAACCCTCCTGGACTGATTTGACATGATGTCCTGAGACGTTGCAGCTGAAGGAGTCATAAAACAGAACAGGGGGACGTTAGATGCCCTGACACCCCTCTAGATAAATGTGTTCATTGGGCCTCATGCAAGAACATGTTCGTAT
>NW_013953579.1:62620-72283 GCF_001266775.1 Austrofundulus limnaeus
CATCTGTATGTTTTAAGTTATTTTGCTCTGTGTGAAAGACAGATATTTGCTGCTTGGTCTGGAGAGTCTGGAAAGCTGGTTTAACCAAGACCAAAAATCCAGAAGGGCAAACTACAGGAGTTGTCCATCTGAGGGACATGTGTAGTCTAAAAGACATTTAACCATAAAATATTCAGTTTGTRATGTTTATATGACATACACCCAGCCCCTCGGCCACTTAGGTAGTTWACAAAATTTATGCAGAGTAAAAAAAATAAAATAAAAACACTCCTGGACTGATTTGGCATGATGTCCTGAGACGTTGCAGCTGAAGGAGTCATAAAACAGAACAGGGGGATGTTAGATGTCCTGACACCCCTCTAGATAAATGTGTTAAATGAGTGAAGGAAAATATGAGCACCAAGCAACAACCCTAGGTTCTCCCTTGAGAACCAGACCAAACATTTTATGTGCAACCCTGCATATAGGCAAATTAAAATTTAGCTTTTAGGATTCTAATTTGTCTTCATAAACAAACGAAGATAATGTCTAATCTTTCTCATCAGCATGGTTTTAGCCGCACAGAYTAGTCTCAGTTGTTTTGTTTTGGTTTTTTTTTGTCAGAGAAGAGCTCCCAAGCAGATAACAAAAACAGCCTTGTTGACAAAGTGAAGACGCTCATAACAAAACTGAGATGAAACWCATATGAGGACATTAACCCTTGCCAACATTCTGAAACATTTTGGAAATGCCCTTACAAACATTGTTGGCCAAGYAGTTGCCAATAGATGGCCCAGTGAGAATAGCTTAATGCCAGAAAAAAAAAATTTTTTTTCTTAAAAAGTAGTCTTGATCAATAGAATTTGTCTTTGTATTTTGGCAGATTGGGCCTCATGCAAGAACATGTTCGTATTCTTATCCTAAATTTCTCTTACTTTTGTTCGTACAAAGGGTTCGTACGAACATGYCACGTCAGATTCAACAAACTCTTCTATCTTCAGGAAAAGTGYGTAAATGAGCTGCGTAAWTTCCACCTGTTCGTATCCAGCTGCTCGTGCACGCGAGAGGAGATTAGCATAATTACCACCCCAAAAACACCATATAAGGCTATGTTTCCTGCCTCAGATACAAGTGTTCATTCATGAAAAATGACAGCAAAAACTAAAAAAATAAAAACTTTACGAGTTCAGAGATTGAAGTCCGTCTGTCAGAGATCCAGAAAAGAAAATCTGTCATTTTTAGCAGCTCAGCTGTGGGATAAAAAGAGCTGCTAAAAGTATAAACAACTGTGTTAAATCATTTTCATTTATTCAGAAGACACAGCGCTGCGCACTGTACACACCCCCCCCAATTCGCGCGCGCGCTGCGCGGTCGCAGATGCGGGTTTGAAATAAGCATTTTAAAATGTTTTCAAAATATGTCTGGCACTTTGGAGAAAATCCAGGACTTGATCATATATCCCCTCTGGCCTGGGAATGTCTTGAGTCCCCCAGGACGAGCTGGAAGGTGTCGCTGCGGAGAGGGGGTCTCTTTGCTGCTGCCACCGAGACCTGATCCCGGATAAGCGTCGGAAAACGGACGAACGGACAATTTATATTGTTAATCTAAATTATTACATTTAAAATTATAACTCTAATTCAAGCAGAATAGCCTATTGTCAACATAATTATAGAGTGTGATTTATTTTCAACTCAAAATATCTTCAAACTAATGAAATATAAAGTTATTAGTGAAGAAAATCAGTCTGGATAACAGCAGACTGACTGCTCGTAAAATATACGACAGGTCTGAACCACTCGTAAATTTTGTTTGTATCTGAAAAAAAATCTTAGAATACGAAAACATTGGTGAATGCCACAAATTCTCCTAAATCACTCGTACGCACAACTTAAGAACAAATCTGTGCGTACGAACGGTGTTTTTACTCGTTTTGTTTAGGACAGCAAGTTGTGCCTACAAATGAAGAAAGTGGTGGAAAAATGAAGTACCGGGCCTAAAATAAACCTCCAGCAGATGATTAATACATCTGAAGACACGTCGTTATAAAAACAGAACAAGTGAAAACAGATTGCTTAACAAAGAAACAAAAATCTGTCCTCTCACCAGGCTCGGGACTGAACAAGAAGCAATGTCTGAAAAAATAAAGTTCAAAAATCTTCCAAAAGCCTGAAGATCTACTGATCATCATCATGTGAAGCTAACAGAAGCAAAAAAACAACAACAAAAAAAAACAACAACAACCAAACAAACAAAAAAACAAACAAAAGAGGAATCGATCAAGGCTTCTGAAATCAAAGAGGGTTATTGTATCAATGACTCTACTCACATCCCATAGAGGCGAGTCACTGTTGTACCGAAGAAATCAAAGATGAAACCATTGGGCAGTGTCAGGAAATTGTTCATAAAGGAGGCGATGGTGAAGATAAGTGAGAACTGTTCATCCTGAGCGCTGCAGTCTGCAGGAAAACAAAGACAGAAGGAAATCCAGAGGAATGTTTGCATGAATGGGTGACAGTGAGAGACAGAAAGGGTTTGTTCATTTTTGCAGTAACACGTTTAGACTTCAAAGAAATAAAGATACTCACCTAAAAAATATGTGACATTGTCGCTTGTGCTATTAACACAAAGAGAGCTGAAATAKCCGTCCTCCTTGAGGACAAAAACGAGGGAGGCCCACCCGAAAACAGCTCCGGCGAAGCAGAGACACTCCACCAGCCCCGTGGCRAAGGTGAGGCAGCGTCGCAGCGACAGCTTGTTCTCCATCGTCACTCACGCACACAAACACACACTGGAAGGAAACCCACAATCACTGTGTCTTCACCTGCATTGACGAACACAAACTCATTCACACRAGTGRCTTCGGTCTCCAGACTTCCTTCGACTCCTTTAAAAAGAAAACAAATAGGAGAAAAGGCTTAAAGTATTCYTAGAGTATTAAGATCTGAAAGAAAACAGTGAAAACATTGCTCATTCATTAACATACAGCAGACCTGTAGGAGACATGAGATGGAACAGGTTAAACAGATGTAGCTAAACATTTTAACAGAAGCAAAATAGATGAAAACCCACAAATATGCACAAAAAATATCCTTAAAAAAGAGCACTTTTTACAAAGTTTCTTACTGTTAGCTGCAAAACTCAGAGGGTCTCCACGTTTCCTAMTCCTCTGTGAAGGTTTTTCTTTATATAGACCAACTCTTCCTCTTCCTCTTCCCTAGCTCACTAACCCCTCCCTCCTTTCCTTGCCCAATGTTTTTCTTGCGACCTCAACCACTCACTACTCAGCAGCAGAGAAAAAAAACTGGCCTCCAGCTGCTGGTAGCTGTAAAAAAAACACTACTGCATTCCTGTCAAGCCAAATGATGAAGCAACAGAGACGCGTGTTCCACATGTAGACCAAGCGGGAACTGAGTACTCTAGATTTGGCAAGATGTCACGTGACTCACAGGAGAAAATGACTTGGAGTGCTGCGTGGAGGCAGACCCGTTAGGTTAAAGTCAGGTTCGTGTGAGGACAGAAACACCGATAAAGGATGCTGCAGTAACTCAAAGTTAGCAGCTTCTCAAGAGGATACATAACTTTTGACACAAATTTTGCTTTAAGACAATGAAAACCAAGAACACAAATAAAGAACACCAACTCCAAACAGTAAATGGCAACATTTTTAAACAGCGAAGTTGTGATATTTTCATGTTAGAAAAAGAGTTGAAGATCAGTCTCAGCTACTACCTTCATAAATGTGGAGTCAGTTTCTGCAAAAACAAACAAGATCAACATCTTGAATGGGGATAAATCAAAATATTAATCAGTTGTAGAACCTAATAAGCCTACGCCTTGCAACAACAGGCTCTCATTAATGACTTCTTGGCTTATTTGTATTAATCAACTATTCTGTAAACCTTTCAAGTCATTCAGATTTCACTGATAAAAAGATCTGACTCTGCTTTAACTTTATTTTTAATTAAGACATGAAGATCACTGTGTATATCCCACTATTTTAAATGCTAATTGTCTTATAAAGGTGAAGTGCAATGTGTAAATGTTCAAATTAAATTTGAATTGGTTAAGAAGGGGAAATGTCTAATTAGATTCCAAATGTATCATTTTCAAGCATCAGCTCTAAACCCACGACACGTCTTAATAAAGCTTTTATTGCAAAAGTAAAACCAGCCGAGTTTTAAAATGCAAAAATATATCAAATAAATAAGAAATAAATCAAAAACACAGGAGGTACAGAACATGAATGAGCATGATTCTGAGAATAAAGAGTGTGTGGGCGAGTTGAGCAACATATAGAAACTACATGTTCATAAAAGGCGACATGAAGTCCTTTCTGAAGAAGTGAAAATCACTTTACATGAAGAATATTTCAGTCTTCATCTAATTGATGAAAAAAACAGTGGGTTYACTACAAGGCCAAGCCTTTCACAGATCTCAGGACAAATATTTTTATGCATTTTATTCCCATCAGTACAAGAAAAATTAAACTTTGTGATAAACTTTGACCTGAAAACTGTTTTTATAAAAAGGTAGGACATGGAAATATCAGCAATAAAAGCTGGAATGTAGGATTGAAGGGACGCTCCCAACCACACCAACGGACCATTCAGAGTTACCAATTAAACTAATAATGTGCTTGTTTTTGGTCTGTGGGAGGAAACCAGAGTACCTGAGGGTTTTTATAAAATACAACTAGAAGCCATACCATCATACCACTTCTGCAACCGCAGATTTCACTTTTGTCCCATGATCTCTCCATGATCTCTCCATCACAAGACACAACTTTCTTGGCGTGCCAACAAGCTTTTACCTACTTCCTAAAACTGAGCTTGGACACAGGCATGTCCTTGTGTGTTCATGTACCCTTGAAACGAAAACATATGCAAATGTTTTACAACACATGACTTCTCTTTCAGGACAAATCTGTGCCACTATAGGTTAAATAAGATTTATTTTTTCCATTGAAGGAGAAACCACAACTACTGTTCAAAAAAGTAAAAACAAACACAAAAAAGCACATTATCTTGCGTCTACTGTTTAAAACCATCAAGGACAGGAAACASTGACAGTGAAATATCTACATGTATACATATCTAATACCTTAAGTGCCGACAACCTAAATCCCAAAAGTTCATTTTTGAAAATGAACTCCACCATCAATATTGCTGATTGAAAGCTAAATGGATCCACTGCTTCTACAACCACTGGATCTGGATATTTCTCTTAAAGGGATCCACAATTAGTTGTAACATTAGAACTTATTTGACAAATGTATATTTTAACTGTAAAATAAAGACTAAAAATACTGTAGGATGTTTAGGTTTTATAATTAAAAATATATATATTTTAACAGACGGGGCCATTTTATTTACACTCAAAGCATTCTGGGTAAATGATGACGTGGATAGATCCTCGGTGTGAGTGAGCTATATCCACCCTGAAGGTTAATCTTGGACAATATCTGATGATCGACTCTTAAATGAAACCAGAGAGCGTTGACAGAGAGGAGAAGGTAGAAATGACTCAGCCTGTAACTGAAAATGTGGATGGAGGACAACAGAGCTGCTTCATGGAAGAAGAACCTCAGCTTAGCCTGTTAGCCTTTGTGCTAGCGCCAATGCTATATTGCCTTATATGTATTAGCTCAGCGCTAGCGCAACAAACTAACAAGCTAAACTGAGGTCCTCCATCCAAATATTCAGTTGCAGCCGAGTCATTTTTGCGTTCCCCTCTCTGTCATGTGGACGGAGGACCTCAGTGATGAGAGGAGAATGTGTAGCACTGAGCTAATACTTATACATGCTGTACATGGTGAAAAAATCTTATATCTGCCCCCTTTTTCCATAATTAATTTCAAATAATAATCAAGAAACTAAACAAAATAAAAGCTTCAATTCCATCTCAAACAACAACTTTTGATATACATTATTCAATTTCATATTTCTTTAACAAACTTATTTTTATCATTCTCTTAAAGACATGCATTGAACCGGCATTTTTCATAAACACTTTCCAGATTATTTCACAATTTTATTCCTTGAACGTAAGTACATCGAAGTACAAGTTTGTTCGAATTTTAGGTTTAATAAACATCTCAAGTCCTTTAAATAAGAACTTTCTCTCTTAACAAAGTGTAACTGGATGTTTAAAGGTAAAACAATTTTATGAGCCTTATAAATAATCTGCAAGATAAAATTTTAATAATTTTACTTTACAAAACAAAGCAGCTCTGTTGTCCTCCATCCATATTTTCAGTTACAGGCTGAGTCATTTCTACCTTCTCCTCTCTGTCAACGCTCTCTGGTTTCATTTAAAAGAGTCAATCGTCAGTTATTGTTCAAGATTAACCTTCAGGGTGAATATAGCTCGCTCACACCGAGGACCTATCCACGTCATCATTTACCCAGAATGCTTTGCATGTAAATAAAATGGCCCCATTCATATGTAATATATTTTTAAAATTTAGTTAAAAATTTATAAAAACTAAACAGCCTACAGTATTTTTACAGTCTTTATTTTACAGTTAAAATATATGTTTATCAAATAAAGTCTAATGTTACAACTAACCATGGATCCGTTTAAAACAGTGAACATTATGCCAGCATATAACCATGCAGTTTTAAAAGGCCCTAAAGATTGAGAAACACCAACATTTTGCCTGATTACTGACCAAACCTTTGGAATCAGATCTGCGTCATCTGTATAGATTGGGTTATATAACTGAAGGTCCAGAGTGGAAAAACAGAGGCATGTTTATTCTAGTTGGTAGAACCTAATTTTTCCWCCGTGTTATACCATAACTGTACACTATTGGTTAAAAAAAAAATCAATATCATGTCTTCTGAAATGATGGAAAAATTTATGTTTCTGTTTTTGCGTAACCAGTAGTTAAAATACACTTCTGATGTATCATCAGGGAAATGCCACCATCAGCAAATTCCTGAAGAGCAAGATCTGAATATATTTGCTTCTTCCAAAAAATAAACCTGAAATAGAGACAAAAAAGCACGTGTCCGTCATGCCCCCTACTTCTGTTTTTTTGAAGTCTCGTGAAAGATAAGTAAAAACAAAGCTGTGTGTGACTTCTAAGATTAATCTAGAGGCGGTGGTATACAGTAAAACTTGAGGAAATCAATCTAATGATGACCTCTGACAGGGTTAAACACCAGCTGGTTAATGTTTAAATGTTTCCTGGGTTTGCTGAAAACTTGAGTACACTGACAYTGCATTGATAAGGAGAGTATTTACATTATACACTATGATAACCAAAGAGTGCTCCCTTCAGGGTTTATTGATTTSGTCAGGCATAGAGGACCAACAGACTAGAGCTGAACGTCGACCTTGAATACTGGAAGTACACGTAAAAGTATTTGAGCATGTGGTGCCTGATTTTACATGTAACTGTAAAAAGGTCAATACAGGAGTTTTTACWGTTTTTACTGGTTAAGAAATGCACTGTCACTACTCATCTTGTTGAAGCTCTGCTAAATTTATATTTGTAAACAAATATACAAAACCTCCTGAAAGAAGCATTGGTTTTAAACCAGTTATTATTCATGGGACTAGATTTAAAGTGTTATTATTTTATTTAAAATGAAACATATAATTATATATTTAACTTCCTATTACTCAAAAWACATGTTTGTTTTTATGTTTATACGAGGTCCTAATAATTCTTACTGAGCTCCTAAGGGGACATGAATGGATTTTTCTTTAGAATTACCTTGTAATACTTTTTAAATTCCTATGCAAATGTTTTGCGTTACCTCACAAAMGTTGTTCATTAGGGTTTTGCCTTATATTTATTAATAAATTTGTATGTGCACCATCATAGCTGGATATTTAAAATGAAAAGTCCCATTTAATGCAGTCAATCCAAAACATTATAACAGGGCTATTCAACTAAATTTCCCTGGGGGCCACAATCACTGCTGGCCAACATCACAGCTATTAAAGTCATTATGTAAATAAACCAAGTATTACAAAGATCTGTTACCTTTTAATTMGTTTATTTTGCTGCATTYAACCATGATTACAACATACAAAACCCTATAATAAAAGAAGTGATAAWAAAACAATGTSAAAAACAAACAAAAACAAAATGCCTCCTATTTAACACGTAATATTTAGATATCTCTGACTTCCCAAATTTTTAAACCAGTTTTATTTTCACTTTCATCATTTTATCTTCAACCAGTTGTTGTTTTAACATTCTTGGGTGTTCACAGAAATGGTTTGTACCAGCTTSTAGCMAAGATCCTGACGTTTCTGTRRATAYCAAACATGTCTRTGTTTAACTAAATGAACTTAGAGTAAATAAAGTAGAAAACTGTTGAATAGCCCTGCATTACATTATTAATACAAAACAATTGTGARGAGGGGGATACAGTACTCAAACGTGTTATGGGTGTCCATGTCCCTCCCCACGCTACCCCGGGGTGACAAAAAAAAGACACCCCGGTTTGCAACAAACAAACCATGGATAAATGGTTCCTAGCCTTGGCCTGKCTCTGTGTGGAGGACGCAGCTGCATCACATTTTATGAGACGGGTTAAGAAAAAAGGACTTCTTTCTGTCGAGTCTGATGTTTCTGCGTGGGAAGAACACTTACCACTAACAACACTAACCGTGATGTTGTGAGTCAGCGGCGAAATCCACACGTTGTTCGTTCACTGATGGAAGCTRAAGAACAGATTCAGGTCTGGTCTCCCACAGACTGGATCGCTCCAGGTCCAAAACCATTAAAAAAAACAGGTTTGAGGGTAAAGCTAGCTTGCTTGAATCCACAGCTTTTCCTCAGTTTGTCTTATAAATAAGGAAATTTCAGCCTCTGCTGATGGACTACAGAGGAAGATGGTTGCTGAGAAATGTCTCAGTTTAAATGAGCAGCATGTTACGGTTGTAAAAATTTAAAGTAAACAGTTATATTAAGTGTGAAAATGATTAGTCTCGGTGAATTAACAGCACATTTTGGAGTCTGATGGCGCCACGCTGTATAACGGGACTTTCTTTTTCGGCCGGTACAATCCGAATGGGGGTGAACGCTTCAAACGAGACCCCTCGAAAAACAAAAGAAAAAAAAGAAAAACGTCAAAGTGACGAAAGCCTTCATAAAATAAACCTGACACATAAATATATACTTTACAATTCGCGTGTCAGACTTTACCAGAGAAAATCCTTGTTTAATTTTTCCTCCAACCACCCCCTTTTTATCCACTACAGTGGAACATTCCAAAMCTGATATTTCGCACATGAGAACCTCTCACAGGTGAAATTAGGACAGAGCGATACTAGGAATTTAGGTATCGATCGTCTTTCAAGTAAATACAGGGACAGTATCGCCGAGAGACTTTTCACTTGGAATGTCGCGATTATTTAATAATTTACAGATTTTAACTTTTGGTATATGATAAAACACAGGAATGCAAACATTTTTTAATTAACTACTACAATGTAAAACAGTGTAACAGAATAAGAATGATAAAATATGTAACAAAAAATGGCTAAA
This sequence comes from Austrofundulus limnaeus, assembly GCF_001266775.1. NCBI lineage: Eukaryota > Metazoa > Chordata > Actinopteri > Cyprinodontiformes > Rivulidae > Austrofundulus > Austrofundulus limnaeus. Next base: position 72,108 of record NW_013953579.1, read on the forward strand.
TATGAYGTTTTCAACAACAACAAAAATGCTTTCCACTGTACGCAGATATGTGTGATAATAAAGTCAATATGCAAAYGAAGTGTAAACTCCATTTGGCTCTCATTTGTAAAATAAAAAACTCCACAATTCAGATATACTGTGTGTGTGTGTGTGTGTATATATATATATATATATAT
>NW_013953579.1:73283-73777 GCF_001266775.1 Austrofundulus limnaeus
TACAAAATTGAAAAATAGAATTTAATTAGTGGAGGAATTGTACACTCTTGTACAGTAGGCAGCAGTATGCATCTTTATTTGTTTGCATTCTGCCAATAAATGAAAGGAAGAAGAGGTTCTGGATCAGAGTTCAGTGAAATTAACATTATCAAACTAATTTGGATATTGATTACACTTTTGTCACAGTATATGTATTATATATATTCATACTGTTTTATTGCCCACCCCTAACATCAACCCTTATGTTCCAGGTGTGAGGAGTGAAAGTAATCTGCACAACAGAGCAGCTCATGCTGCCTAAATTTACAGAAACTCCACATTTTTCAGTTTAGAGTTGAGAAAACTCCTGGGATGAGAAGCAAAATGTCAGCTACAGAATAGATGTGCTTTTTTAGAGGGATGGGGGTTTGTTATGTTCTGGATGACAGACGTTTGACATAAGGTGTATGTTTCAAAGGATGTTACTGGAGGAAATTTTGTAATTAACTGATTTT
>NW_013953580.1:0-2040 GCF_001266775.1 Austrofundulus limnaeus
GCGTTGACAGAGAGGAGAAGGTAGAAATGACTCAGCCTGGAACTGAAAATATGGATGGAGGACAACAGAGCTGCTTCATGGAAGAAGAACCTCAGGGGAGACTTCAACGGATTTGTTTTATGTTTTTGGAATCGATTTTGGGACATTTTAAATCAATTTTGAATTGTAGTAAATGAGAATGTAGATTCTTATGTGAATCGATGTTTTGGCACACCTCTAATGAAAACCATCCTGTTGGACTAACCTTTAACCTGTCCAACAGAGCATCTCTGTCAGCTGTCATCTGCTGCAGTTTAACTTCCACTTGGTTCAGGTTTAAGTCATCAGCTGACACGGGTTTGTTCCGGGACAACTTCAGCTCATCTTGAGCCTAAAAGCAGAAAGAATTCATGCTTCTTCAAAAGGTCAAATGTATTCTTCACATACTGAAACCCTCGCACACTCACCTGCTTATAGAGCATTTTGTAATGGTCCTTCTCCTGGCAGAGGGCCTTCACGTTGTTCTGAATGTCTTCTGTCTGCTTCTCAATGTCCAGCAGAGATGCCTTCAGCTGGTCTCTTTCTTTCATTACACGGCGCAGCTCTTCTTGGACCTTCCCCTGAAAAATACAAAGTTGTTATTATGATATAAAAAGTAATCTTTATCATGTTGTTGTGGTCTTCTACCATGATCCCTTTAGACTTTGGACTCCTGCCTCTGTCTGGACTAGGACTTAGTTCTGCAGCTCCTCTGGTTCTTTTGTAGCGCTCGGCCTCCAGGCGGTAATAATCCCTCTCCTCCTCCAGACTCTTAACGAAGGCATCGAGACGAGAGGGGGAGTGTTCCCTTCCACAGACACCGTATTTACTGCGCATGGTCTCCAGCTCCATCACCAGCTCTTTGTCTGCAAAACAGATAAAAGAGCAATAAACACAGCAAGAGGACGACGCTGTGAAAAATAACCGAGTCAAACCAGACGTGTGCTGACCAGCTGCCATCATCTTCTCCACTTTGTCCTGCAGCCTGACTTTCTCATCTTCCAGGAAGTTCACCAGCCCCTCCAGCTTCTGGTTTTGCTCTTTGAGCTCCACCAGCTGATCTCTGAGACGATCCTTTTCAAACTCACCATCAGACTGCTCCTGGGTTCAAAGAGTCCAGTCAGATTTTTGTTCAAATCATTGTGTATTAAACTGTGTATTAAATCAATCTTCAATTGTCATGTACGCTGATGATTCAATGTTCTATTCGGATTCTAAAATTAATATATCAAAAGTAATAGAGAATGAGATGGATTTACTTCTGAAATGGGTTAATGATAATATGATTCTGAACGTAAACAAATCTAGATCAATGTTAATTGGTTGTAAACAGCGACTGCATGGTAATCCACAGTTGAACCTCACTATGAAGAGCTCTGTTTCGGAGCAAGTCACACAAGTTAAATTACTTGGCATCACAGTATACTAATAATATATATACTATACTACTAATATGCTAACAAATCAAATTTGTTAAGGTCACAGGTAGTTCAAAATAAGGATGCTTGCTTAGTGTTAAGATGTTCATTTCATGCAAGCATTATAGAAATGCACCGTACTTTACTGTGGCCATTACTGAAGGTTACGGTGCAGTAGAATTTACTTACATTTATAAACAAAGTTATAATTTCTAGGAGGCCTGAATCAGTGTATGAAAAGCTCATTTACTATGATCAAATACATAATTACATTACTACATACTCTTGTGAAACAAAATTAATTGTAAATTATGCTAGAACAAACTTGCTACAAAAATCAGTAGTTTATAGAGATATTCAGGTATGGAATAAATCAGGGGTTCTTAAACTTTTTGAACTTGGGGCCCAATTTATTGAACATCAAGTGGCACGAGGCCCAGTCACACATTACCAATGTACGGATCAAAATGATAATTATTATAAATCTTGGTTTAATTTGTGTTGTATTTACATTATGACTAAATTAAATACACTTACACTTTAAAAGTAAAACTCTCTCTCTCTCTCTCTCTCTCTCTCTCTCTCTCTCTCTCTCTCTCTCTCT
>NW_013953580.1:3040-4682 GCF_001266775.1 Austrofundulus limnaeus
TGTATATTTTATGTCATGATTTTATGCGTTGTATAAATATTGTATGTTATCAGGAAGATTAGTAACCATCTTGGTGGAAACTAATGGGGATCCTAATCAATAAACAATAAACATTCATTAAGATTAAATCTGTCAGAGTCAAACCTTTCTGATCTTTGTGAGAAGATCCTCCAGGTCTTCGATGGTTTTCTGCTGCCGCTCAATTTCTTTCTGCTCAGAAAACAATTTCATTATGATTCAGAGCAGTTTCCTGCTGAAATCCTTCGTTCTCTGGGACCCTTTATCTTACATTAGTTGTTTGTAGCTGAATGTCAGCAGTTTCCAACATGTGCTCTTTGTCCATCTGCATGCGTTTGGTGAGCTGATCGATCTCTGTCAGCTCCTCACACAGTTCCAGGTTCTTCAAGGACAGATTGGCCACTTCCTCCGAGGCGTTCTTCTTTTTCTGCTGCAGGGCTTCTARCTTTTCTTCCAGGGTTCTGTTGGTTTCCTGGAGGTACTCAATCTGTCACAGAGCCACAGATGAACTCACTGCCCTTTTCTGCCAGACAAACAAACAACACCAACTGTGGAGCAGTGAAGATCTTACCTGAAGGTTCAGATGTGCGATCAGTTTCTCATTGCTGATGGTCTGAGCTTCCAGAGAGATGACCTCATGAGGTCGTCCTCCYTGCAGGACGTGATTTAGACGCTCGATCTCTTTGTCTCTTTCTTCCACCTGTTCAGAAAGCAACTTATCAGATGTAAGGGAACACGGCACACACAGTCTACGCCTGCCTTCCTTACCTGACTCTCCAAATGTTTTATACAGTCCTGGGCAGTTGTCACGTCTAGTTTGAGTTTGATGATGTCCTCCTGTAATTCATGAATTCTACACAACAAATTTAGCACAATTACACATAAAATAATACATGTGAGGGTTATAAATGAACAACTAAGCCTGTCACGATAAATTTTGCTGGACGATTAATTGTCTCAGAAATTATTGCAATAAATGATAATATTGCCTGGTGACCATTTTAAAACTAATATAATGATAACAGCGTAATAAAGTATGTACATGCTCTCAAAGATCAAATTTTTTTTAATTTTTAAAGAATGTTTAACAAATTGAACTCCAACCTGTGCCACCCTGTTTTTAAAAGGGATCAAAATGACTCCAAGGCTATTTCATGGACAAAAACAATAAATGCACTTGAATAAAAAAACAAAGAACAACTAAATTTAAATTAAACACCACACACACACAAGTGAAAAAGTACATAAACAATATTAAAAAACAGCATCTCTTTAGGGATGAAGCAAACTACACAGCCTGTGAGTGCGCACCTCTTTGTAACTGCTGCAGTAATGTACCGGGCAGGGTTGCCAAATGGGATATAAAGTATTTTACTGTTCCTTTAAAATTGTTATATTTTGGGTCAAAATAGCAGATACAGTATGTATATTAGGGCTGTGTATTGGCAAGAATTTGGTGATACGATACATATCATAACAGAGGGGTCACGATACGATATATCCTGATATATTGCGATACTGTAAGCAAGGCAATATATTGCGATTTTTTTTTGTCCAAAAATTCTATTAAATAAAAACCTCTTACTGGAAAAAAAAGGCTAATGTTTACTTACAATGCTAATGC
>NW_013953580.1:5682-7894 GCF_001266775.1 Austrofundulus limnaeus
ACTGTATATATAATGTGTTCACAAACTCACAAGACAGAATCTTGAGGAAAAACTTTGAAATATTTATAACATTTAAAAATTATAAGTTTAAGTCTTAATAGTAATGTACTTGGTCTTAAATATCTCTAAATTTTTCAGTATAAGGCCAAGTATGCTTTACTTTTTATAAACTATATTTGATATACTTTAAAAATAGTAAAGTGAACTTCAAGTACACTGCCTCATTTTCAGTGTAAAATAAGTATACTCGTAGCACACTTAAATGAACTACTCTTTGCTAACGGGTGTCAGTGACTCCGATCACCAGTGACGTGTAAATGAGGGGCCAGGTCGCAACAAAAATATTGCGGTTTCACTGATAACCAAGCTCCGTGTAATTATTGCTATGAACTCTCATGCTAAAGAGGTACGAGACCACGCACCTGGCAAAACCTAACGCCAGAGTTCACTCCTCCAGACGCTAAGAAAACAGGAGGGGGAGGGGTCAGTCGAGCACAGAGAGGGAGAGACGAATGTAAACAAGCAGGGAAATGAAAACTATCGTCCTCATTTATCGACCTCAAAATAATTTCTCATACGGCTAATTGATTTATTGATTATCGTGACAGGCACTGAGGAGCTACTACTCTCCACATGCTTAGCTAAAAAATGCAAACCTTCCATCAGCCAGCTGCAGCAGGTCAGCTACATATGGATCGTCAGGCTGAGGGACAGGATAGGCTGATGTAGAGGAGGAAGGTACGAGCTCATCGATCTGCATTCTCTGTCGTCTGAAAGGAACACTGAGCTTCTTTCCTCCTGGGAAAGAAAGAAAGAAAGAAGAACGAAAGACGTGAGTGTCAGTCCACTCCTGTTCTCTGGATGCTATCACCAAGTGTTACCTGGTGTCTGCACAACAGCTTGCATGTTCTTTTCCTGCAGCTGTTGAATGCGCTCAGCTTTAGCCTTGCTGTCTTTCTCCAGGCAGCGGACCTTCAGCACGTACTGGTTGTTTAAAAACTTCAGGTCCGAAGTCTCGTGGTCCAGTTTTCTAACATGAGTTTTCAGCTCTGAGGAGTACAGACAGGGGTGTGCAGAGTTAACAGTCAGTTTGTGCTGTGCAGGTGAAGCAGAGTCAGTTTGTGTTGTGCAGGTGAARCAGAGGGGCATGGTCTTTACCTCTAACGGTCCGGTCTTTGTCCTCTCTCAGTTTCAGGAGCTCCAGGTGCAGCTGGTTGTTTTCCCTGACCAGCTTGGCGTTCTCCGTCCTGTGGGGCTCCAGCAGGGCATCCATGTTTCGGCTTTCCTTCTCTGTCTTTCCTGCTGACAGTTTGGCATTGCGTAGGCTCTCTGTTGTGTGGACCAGATCACTGCAACACAAAGGATGACTCTCTAGATCAGGGGTCTCCAACCGTTTTTTCCTTAAGAGCTACTTTCGCTCAATGAAATTGTCCAAGAGCTACTTTTTAGCAACATTTAATTTTAAACTTAAACCATTTCAATAAGCTTGTTTTGCACAAAAAACCATTGTCTTCAATTCACATGAAACCATCACAAAGAACACTGAATTTACATGAATGTGTTTTTTGTGTTTATCCATTCATATTACAGTGTATTACACACTAACTTGTGCATAAAACACGTCAGGTGACGGGTCTCCAATTTTTTTTCTGCATTGTAGACTCCAGCGGGAAGAAACCCTGTGCAGTGACATAAACCACAGGCAGTTAGGGGTTTCCCAGGAGCTCAGGACATAGTGTCTTAAAGGGGACCTGTTATGCAAAATTCTCTTTTTAAAGGTTTTTTACTCAACTTTAGGTATGTACTTCTTAAAAAAACAGTCCTAGGATCAAACAAATGCACCGAGGGGCATATTTACTGTAAGTAAATGTATTTTTAATGTATATTAATGACAAGTTTCATACTTCTGTCATTTTGTGATGTCACAAGCCGTACGACAACCCACCAGAACCTGCGTTCAGCCCCTTACCTAGCAACCCCCAGGTGAAGCTCCACCTCCTCAGTATAAAAAGCCGTCACGGTTGTTGTTGTGTAATGTGTAGCTCATTTCACAATAGGCCTCCAATAGGGCAATGGGTAGAGTGTTGGACCAGAGAGTGGGAGACCAGGGTTCAAAACCGGTACGGAGACTGTTTAATTACTTATTTATTTTCATTCGTTATGAACACGTTTTCTCATGTACCTCTATTGTTTAGCTTATTAAAGCCTTGTT
>NW_013953580.1:8589-9025 GCF_001266775.1 Austrofundulus limnaeus
GGTCTGAATAGCCCACAGACATACCATAAAAATTTCTAGGACCCATAATTGGTCTCCTTTAAGGAGCTAAGAAAGATGTGTGCAAAAACTATGTCGAACCACCACTTTACCGCAATTTGTCTGCCGATTGACCATTCTGAGCCCTAAACTGTTTGATTAACAACCATGGGGAAGGGACATCTATAGATTGATTGGAATTAAATGAAAGATTGTTTAGCAAGTGATAAATTAAATTTTGCTTCTCCTAATGTTTCATAAGCACTAAAGAGCTACTTTGAATGAGCTCACGAGCTAACAGTAGCTTAGGAGCTACTGCTTGGAGACCACTGTCTAGATCAGAGATTCTTAACCTATGGGCCACAGCCCACGAGCGCCACCTTGAGGGCCTCAAAAGAACAACAGTTTTTAACTTTGGGCCGCAGAGGGCCGTAGGACA
>NW_013953580.1:10080-11100 GCF_001266775.1 Austrofundulus limnaeus
GTGTTGTATTGTTAGATAAACACAACCAGTGTTGTATTGTTAGATAAACACAACCAGTGTTGTATTGTTAGATAAACACAACCAGTGTTGTATTGTTAGATAAACACAACCAGTGTTGTAATGTTAATAAACCTGCTGTACAGAACCAGTGTTGTAATGTTAATAAACCTGCTGTACACAACCAGTGTTGCACTTTTAGATAAATGTGTTGTACAGAACCTACTGTCAGGTCATTTAAATATTTACCAGTCTGAAAATGGCATTAGCTAATGGCTATGCGTCAAGCTAAAACATTTAGACACATTGAAAATTCCACGTTTTTAACCAGTCGTTTCTTTGTTGGGTTGGATCAATTAGCTCCTCATAACTACAATAAAACTCGTAACTCACCGTGATTTAAAACACTGTGTTGTGAAGCGGCTAAGCGTTAGCCGCTAAGGTGTTAATTAACCGTCTTCAACCTGCTACACATGGTGTGGAGGCTCATAGTCTCTCAAATGACCTGTCCCAGCCTCATTATATGACTGAATCTACATTAAAAATAACGTATGTGATGAGAAACTTGTGAGTGAACGAGTTTCGACGCGGTAAAGCGGTTTGAAAAGGGCGCCGATGATGTCGGGGTTTGATCGTCAACACGGAAGCTAAATTCGGCCCAACATCCGGGCGGCGTGTTTTCTCCACCGGCGCTGCCCGTAAAGAGAGTAGGGGCGGGGTCCGGTCTGTCAGTACAATACATTGGTGTTACCAATGAGGTATATTTACCTTTATTGTATTATATATTTGTGACCTGATATACATGGTCACAGAATATGACAGCTGCTACCATATATTGCAGGGGTGCCCAAACATTTTCCCCGAGAGGGCCAAAATGAAAATCTATCCAGGGCTGCGGGCCAAATGCAGTATACATGACATACAAATACTTTTTTTAAAGTAAAGTCCTTTATTTCTAGCCATTAAGCTATGCAACGGCTCTCTTGTTTTAGTCTGTGCACTTGGAGAAAGTCTGCCATACGC
>NW_013953580.1:13680-14804 GCF_001266775.1 Austrofundulus limnaeus
ATGGATGGATGGATGGATGGATGGATGGATGGATGGATGGATGGATGGACGGGTTTATTATTTTTGTTAAACCGCAAGTTGAACACTCGTTGTCATGGCAAGCCAATGCTGACCTGTGAAACCTGCTGCGGCAGCGACAAGTTAGTCCAGCTGTTGGAGAAAAGCTCCAGGAAATATTTTGACTCATTTGAGATATAAAAACTATCAGCTGGCACATGTTAAAGAAATGTAAATCTAAYTAGCTAGAATTTATTTATCACAGCTGTAAACAAAGTGATGCTTCTACTGTAAATTTATTATATACATTTGGCATTAAGGGTTAGCAAAAACACAACAAACCATGAAGAATGTGGAGAAGAGTTGTTGAACGCAGAATCAAGGAGACAGCAGTTAAATATACAATTCAATTGATCAAAACAGAGTCACACACATGAAATGTTCCAACTTCATCAGCATTATATGGTGGATAATAAATCCTCAGTCAGTGTGCAGCAGCAGTAAAAGATGAAACTAATGAGATTGAGCGATGCTGGAGAAATATTCCAACATGTCCTGGATGGTGAACTCCATAGTAATTCCAGATCCAGGATAACATCGGCCTATCAGACCTTCAAAGTGCTTGTACTGCCGGATAAACTCRTCCTGCATGGAGTGCCACACCACCTGGTGGAGCACAACAAAAACACAACGGTTTGTTGTCAGCATGAGAAATGTGGCCGAGTAGTTTCATCTCATACAAAGTTTACATTTCACACCTGGAGCAAACTTTCTTCCTCACACAGATGTTTGTCCACCTTCTTGTAAAGGTTGTCCAGCCCCTTCTTCACCTCTTTGCCAGGATACTCTTTAATAACTTTGCGCAGCTCTTGTTTGTTGAAGGCGAGCTGGTAGCTCACCTCCTCCTCACGCACGCCCTGAGCTACACGTGCCTCAACGCCCTCGAAGAAATGCTGCAAGACAGTCACTGCACATGAAAACACTGCTAACTCTGGACCTTACGCATTTAAACRCTGCTGCCAGCTTTAAAGGGATCCCTGATTAGTTGTAACATTAGACTTTATTTGATAAACATATATTTTAACTGTAAAATAAAGACTGTAAAAATACTGTAGGCTGTTTAGTTT
>NW_013953580.1:17064-18944 GCF_001266775.1 Austrofundulus limnaeus
GTCATAATCATGTCTTGTGATTATTTGACAGGAGTTTTACTTTTAAACTGTAAGTGTATTTAATTTAGTTATGTTAGTTATAAATAGTTTAGTTATGATGTAAACACAATAAAAATTAAACCAAGATTTAGAATAATTATCATTTTGATCCRTACATTGGTAATGTCTGAYTGGRCCTCGTGGCTCTTTATGTTCAAYAAAYTGGGCCCCGATGTCAACAAGGTTAAGAACCCCTGATCTATGACATTMGGTTTTATTCAATAAAAATACTTCTTCTTATTGTTTGGACTCACAATACACTTATCAAAGTTCCTTTTCACGTTGACCAGCACATTTCCCAGAGTGGTGCTGAGGAAAGAAGTCGGGTCGACGTTTTCAGCTGTCCACACATGATGACTCATCTTCACCAGCATGTACAGAGAGTGGAAGCTGTCGATCTTGTCACCTAAAGCAATCAGGCTGTTGAGCTCTGGCTCGATGCTCTGGAAGATTTTATTCATTAGTCGCACCATGCCTTTTCTTCAGTCAMAAAAAACAAAAAAATAACAACGTTAGTAAAACATTTAGTTGAGTTGTGATGTGTAAGTAGGCAACATTTACACTCRATAGGTTAATAAGTATTAAAGTACTCACTCTAAAGACAAGGAGTGTCTGTGATCTGCCTGGGTAAGGGTTCTTGATGGTGCGTTTCCATCAAACTCCTCTGTTTCCGGCTGACAGGACAGGTAAACATAAAAACATGACAGGTCCTATTAAAAACCTGACATGAACGATGCTGTACTGAAAACAGGACAGCGTGTTCTATTCCATATATCTAGGGAATATGAATCATCTAAAGACATCAACACAGCCACATAGTTCATTTAGATGTTGCAGCAATTCAAACAGATGTACCTGTGCAAGAGGGGGCAGAACAGTTTGGTGCTGCTGCAGCTTAAAAAACTTGCTGATGAAGTCTTGTTCTGCCAGACACAGAGGCTCCAGCTCACTGAGGACCTGTTCAAATATCTGCAGACACAAAACAAAACCACTCTCTTCAGGTTAAAGCTGTAAACAATAACACAGTAGAGTTATAACAGCACACCCTCTTTAYTTATAGACTTATAGAACAACCTTTAGCAGTTATAACGTAGTGTCAACATCTTCTGTGCGATCTTGTTAGTTTGTCACCCTGTTGTGGCGAAACTGGACTTTAATAAATGAACAKGTCTGAAGTCTGACATGCAGCTTTACCTTTGTTGTTTTCCTCTGAACACTGCATAGTTCAACCCTGAGGGAATTTATCTGTGAAATTTGTTTCAGTAAAGACTGGCAGCTGGAGGATGATTGTTCTGTGTAGAATTATAGACTCTGAACACTGTGGACACTGTCTGTTATCTCTTCCAACACTGATGGGCAGCAACAGTTATTTTTATAAGATAATTGCTGATGTCTCTCTACACTGACATTTATGCTAACACACCAAYGCTGCAGAGCAGCAAAGTGCAAAAATTGTCTGCTTTACAGAGGTGGTCCCGCATGTTTAACTTCTCAAATTCACAAGAAGCAGCAGAATTTACTTAGTATTTTATACACTAATGAATGGATGGATGGATGGATGATGGGTGGACGGATGAACAGATAGATGGATGGATGGATGGATGGATGGATGGATGGATGGATGGATGGATGGATGGATTGATGGATGGATGATGGATGGATGGATGAATGGATGGAAGGATAGATGGAAGGATGGATGGATGGACGATTAATGGATGGATGGATGGATGGATGGATGGACGGATGGATGGATGGATGGATAGATGGATAGATGGATGGATGGATGGATGATTAATGGATGGATGGATGGATGGACGATTAACGGATGGATGGATGGATGG
>NW_013953580.1:20161-22227 GCF_001266775.1 Austrofundulus limnaeus
ATGGATGGATGGATGGATGGATGGATGGATGGATGGATCAATGGATGAATGGATGATGGATGGATGGATGGATGGATCAATGGATGAATGGATGATGGATGGATCAATGGATGGATGGATGATGGATGGATCAATGGATGGATGGATGATGGATGGATCAATGGATGGATGGATGGATGGATGATGGATGGATGGATGAAATGATAAATAAACACATACTGTATGTTTCAGGTGTTGTGTTTTGCTCTCCAGAGTTCTAAAACCTTACCTTGTCAAACTTGGTCCTGTCTGCTACGTCCAGGTCAGAAGCAGACATGTTGCCCATGTCCAGCAGGGAGGACGACTGGGAGCGGCGGCTGTTGGAGCCCTGCACTGTCAGCTTGTTCAGGCTGGAAGTGGAGCCTGTAAGCTTCCCGGAGCTGCCGTGCAGGCCTGGTAGAGCATGACAAACATGTTTCAGTGAGAAGCAAACAAACTGCAGCTTAAAGAAAGTCCATCTCTCCAACAAGATTTCAAACCAATAATAACCATTGTAGCAAACTGTTAGCTTTTTGTTATTAATCACAGAATTAGAAAATGTGATAAAGTGACACTGAGAAGATTTGGTTGCATGGATGATGGTTAAAGGGACACAGTGAATCAGATCTCATACTTACTTTCTGTTTCCTGTTTGAGAGCACTCTCTTTCCGTGGAAGCGTAGCTGCAGCCAGTTAGCAAAAAGACAGACACAAGTTAAGCTTGAGACATGCAGCACGGGAGAGGTGAGGCTTAGATGTTAGATGTTCAAAGTTACGGCCATTCATTAGCAGTGGCTTAGCACTTCACACAAACCTTTGGAAAACAAATCGTGGTTTTTGTTTTCAGAGGTAAAAGCTGAAACAGAACGCAGAAAGCAAAGTCTGCCGAAACTAAAGCTCAACCAAAGCTCCTATTCAGATGCTAAATACTGAGATTTGACATTAAACATGCCTGTGCAAAGGGAAGAGAGCACATGTTTGCAAAATAAGACAAAAAGCAAGACTTTGAGTTTGGTCAAATGTATTGAGGTAGAAAAGTCTGTAGGAAGTTTGTTTTATTCAACAACAACAAAAAAATACATCCATGATTGTCAGATGAGAGAAAAAACGATCCTATAGGAAACTTTAAGTCAAACATTTAATAAATAGAAATATGCTTTGTGTTAGCATTCAACTGGAAATCTAAGCTCTTACCAAACTTTCCCTTTGCTTCTTTGGATGTTCCCGCCATTTTTATCTTGGCAACCTCAAAGAAGTCTTTGATTTCTCGCTCATATAGTCTGCTCATATAGTCAGCATAGGTCTGAAAAAGATTTGTTCAGATGTATGAACAGTTGTGTTATAAAAACCACAAGATTAGAAGTGAAAACCACTTGGGAAAACAACTCACTGAATTCCTCAAATACAGGTCATTAATAAATAGAACCAGTCTGCTAACAGCTGGAAGGAGATCCACACTACAATTGCTAGCAGAGACAACAGTAGTTCAGATCATGAGGAACAGCTCAGTCAGATCAGGTCCTCAAAGTCTGGCTCCAAACAGGACTTTAAAGTCAGTCTTTCATCTAGACCAGGGGTGTCCAACCAGTCAATCGCGATTGACCTGAAGATCCTCGGCCGGTTCCCRGTCGAACACGGAGCGCAACCTATCAGCTGTTAGAGTCTACAGCAGACGGGCCGGCCCGGGACATGTCCGCAAGCTCGGTGAGCCTCATTCTAACTCCGGCAGAAGCGGTGGAGGTGGAAGGAGTTTAAACACATTCCAGCTCCCTCCGCTTTCCATTTCTYGTGAGTTTTGGGTGCTGTGAAACCGCACTCYGAACATGATCCCGCAAGACTTTAGGGTCACGTGTTCAAAACATGGCAGAGAGGCGGAAAAAAATGAACGACAAACGAGCTAGCAAGCAAACAAAAACGTATTATTTTCACCAGGAGTGGGAAGAGGACTCGTATGTAATTCGAGCGCTGCCTTGTCCAAAAAAGATAACGTGGAACTGCATTTCTTTCAAAACAATGCACAAGCTACGAGGCGAATTCCCCTTCTAAAC
>NW_013953580.1:22388-25118 GCF_001266775.1 Austrofundulus limnaeus
CCTCCTAAACCAAGCTCAGAATGTTACGGAGCTGAAGTTTGCAGCTCGGTTTTCACTTGGTCCAACAGGTAAGGCTGCTACAATAGCCTCATGCCAGGTTATCTGCATGCTGGCTCAACACAAAAGAGGTCTTTCAGCGATGACAAAGTTATGAAAGAAGCGTTTGATGCTGCAGATGCTTTTCTGTGATTTTAAAAATAAAAGTGAGATTGTGGCAGCTAAAGACGTGCATTTGTCTAGGATGGATGACATTGAGACCAAATTCGAGTCTGTGTCTCAGCTGGACTGCTCTGGAATGAGGTTTTGACTCTGCAAAATGACATTAGGATCAAATCCAGAGCAACAAGTTGCATGGATGGAGACCTGTGTGAGTCTGCTTTCGCTCACATGAAAATCATCAAGTCCAAGAACAGATTCACAAAGACTGATGACATCTGGAGACCAGCCTGTGCCTCCATACTGCCCAACTATGAGACCCTGGCCTTCTCCCAGTGTCAGAAGTCCCACTAAGGTAGACATACATTTATTTTTATACAACTTGCATAAAAAGTTGTCTCCTGTAGACTTGTCACAATGTGTCTGTATGTTGTTTTTATTACATTTTAGACCAGACTGGTGTGTTATGCACTGACTGGCAYCTTTGTTGTATTTATTTATTTATTTTGCAGTTTGGGTGTGCCCTTGTTTTCTCTACCTAACGTGGCTGTGTGTGTGTCTTTTCTGATAGGTGGTGAACAGGTGGAACTCTTTGAATGGCCCTTTGGAACCAGCAGTCTGGACCAGTGAGGGACTGAGCTCTTCAGCACCTACAGATGACACCATCCTGCTGCAGATTGAGGTTTGAAATAGTTGTTGGAGATTTGTGAATCTGCACCATCGTAAGTCACTTTTTGTAACAGTATAAACGAGAGAGTTTTATATTGTGTGCTTTGACTTTAGTTTTTGTTTTGTTTTTCCTCCCCTGTATGGAGAGAGAGAGAGGAAAGTTCTTTGAATAAATGGAGAATGAGTTCCCGTGCTCCAAAGTTATTTAACTCTGTGGTTCTGTCAGTGTGCAGGTTTCCAGCCCTCATAGCTCGCACGTTACAGGGAGTATTAATTGAAGGAGGTAAAAAAATTGATCCTTTTCATTCAAAAATTTTCATTCTGTCAGGAGTTAAGTAAGGATTTTACCTTTTCTTTTTTTCATAGGTAAATATATGGTTAAGTAGATGGTTTTGTTTGAAAATACTTTAACTTAAATAAAACTAGCAACACGTTACATTCTGTTTTATTTACTTTAAAGAAGTGAGGAGTAGGGAGATGAAAAATTGTGTTTTTTGATACTGAGACTAGACAAATAGATCTCAGCAAGCAAACTGCCGACTTCAAAAGTAGCTCTTGGTTCAAAAAAGGTTGGGCACCCCTGATGTAGACCTAAACATTGTTTGAAGATTTTCTGCTAAAATGAGCCAAATATTGTGTGGTCACTATGTTGGAAACTAGAAGAAAAAGGCATCATGTTTTACTGCCAGTGAAAACAGGCAGGGTTGTTATAAGATAATGTCTCGTACCATGGACAGGCCTTCGTACTTCTCTCTGTGGGTGTTCTTCAGCCACTCCATCAGCTTGGCGTAGCGCAGCAGGTCCCGGTGGAGGGGGCTGTGTTTGGGCAGGGTCAGCTCAGCTGTGTGCTGGGACAAGGTGGAGCTCTGGTCGTGGCCCTGGAAACGAGACAGAAACGGGAATCTTTTCAGAAGCACACCAACTTACAGAGGAGTCTTCTGTTCTCATCCTGTTTCACACAAACTCCAGATTTAATTTTTTTATCAAAAACWTTTGGAGTTACCACCCTTGAGGATTTGTGTTTTCCTCAGTGTTAGCATGTTTGTTCTCCACTGCTTTGACTACAAGACATGCACCCAGATTTATTACCTTCATTTAACCACTGAGATCACAGGACCTGAAGGCAACCTGACATGCATGTTTTTGGTCAGAGCACACAGGCGCAGTGTTGGGTGAAATGAGACCACTGTAGCTAAGCTATGAGAAAACCCAGACATGGAAGTCAGCTGGTGAAGGAGATAAAGATGGACGCAGCCTCTTGAACTCTGAGGTCAGGTGAGAGATGTTAGAGACATTAAAAACATACTCCATGCAACTGTGAAGCTCCATGTCTCATAGCATGTAGATTAGAGGTCAAACATTAGCAAAGGGGGYATAGGGGGCGGTGCTGTGGGGGTACTCACTGGAAGTGAAAGACAGGAGGACCTATAATACTGAGGGATGGTCATTTTGAAGTGACTGAAGTGGTTGAACTGATACAGAGACAGAGAGCAGAGTGGGATGATTCAAAGTGAGGCAAACAGGAGGGACACAGCTGGAAGGACAGAAACACAGGAAGGACAGGAAAGGTGTCCCCACCAAACAGGACATTCACAGAGAGACAAAACGAGCACACTGTGGAGGAACACTGTGGTCCTGCAGCAGCTCCCACTAGATTTATTCTAACCTTAATAATCAAATGGATAAAAACAGACAAGATGTGATAAGAAGGATTTTTTGTAGCTCAGAGTTTTTAATCAGAAAACAAAAGTTGACAAAAGTAATTTATGCTGATTATCTTCAGTGGTGGGCAGCGCTAATTCWAAGTTTAGTTGCGCAATTTCTAAAGCGCTAGTTAAAGAGTAACTTACCCCAAAATTAACTTTTTTTAGCTGATAAACTGTCTAGAATGTGTCTAAAATGTTA
>NW_013953580.1:27488-29661 GCF_001266775.1 Austrofundulus limnaeus
ATATTTATACATTTTTTTCGTCTTTTTTCATTTATAGTTCTTCATTCACCCTGGTAGCATTGTTAATTTTTGTACCATGTTCGAATATTCAATAAAGGTTTGTTTAAAAACAAACAAACAAAAAAATAAAAAAAAAAACAACGGTTGCTGCTTTGGCAGCAATGAATTGTGGGTAATACACTTCACCAAAGTCCGTAAAAACAGAGACTTCGCAGAAGGGTGGAAATAGTACCCAAAATGGGCGGGGCGAAGGACGGATGTGCAGAATGTGGGACACACTATGCACTCAAACCCTTCAACATGAACCAACATTTGAAGTGCACGACGGTGGGAGTGTGGGTATTGGGCCAGAGTACTAAGCTCAGTGAATCCATGCTGCATGAGGGGGCACTGTTTCCACACACAGTGGAGCTTCATTGTGTTAACAAGAAGCAGCTTTCCCCTCCAGTATTAAAGGAAAATGATGAAGAAACTGTGAAGAAATTTAAAATTAGGAAGATTAGTACTGATGCTAAAAGCACAACACTATATTCTTTAGTTCTCCTTGTTGTAATGTTGACAGTGTTTAATCTATTATGTTTTGATTGAAATAGGTATAGTTACATGTCCGAAACATCTGTTACAACACATAATTAAACGTTGGGATGACATTAGCTGAGAATTTTGTCTGAATGCCTGTGATTCAGCCGTAGGTCAGCAGGGGGCGAGCGAAGGCATTGAAGAACCTGTATAAATAGATGGATTTCCTGGTTTTTCAGCCAGTATGGGTTTCCTGTCTGCAGGCGCAATAATAAACCCCACTCGATTACAGAATTCTGGTGTTGTGTGGTTTTCATTCCTCCTACAAATCATTTTATTTAACATTTGTGTTTATTATATCGACTTCAATTTATTGAATACGAATTTTCTTACAAAACTTTCATGAATTACCGGTATGTGGTTACAAGACGTAATGGATATAGTCAGCTCTCTATGTTTACTTTAGATGAACTTGACCATCATATTTGAAACGTTATTTGCAATTAGCGCTATTCAATTCTAAATTTAGAAAGCGCAAATCATCATTTGAAGAAATTAGTAAAACCCCTAAAGCGCACAGGAGTAATTTAGGTTCACAATTAGCGATTTTGTGCTTTAGGGGACTAGTGCCCACCACTGATTATATTACATTGAGCTCAGAACTGATCTGAACAATGCCAGTGATGTTTTCATGAGAAGTGAATCAGTGTTGAGCCTTTACCTGGTGAACAAACACGTTGTTCAGGTGATTGGTGAGGCGGCGGGCGAACGTATCCCTCAGCTCACAAAACAGGAGCTGCTGCTGAATCACAGCTTTCAGCTTGTCGTGGCCTACAGGAAGAAAACAGCCGTTTTATCTGACTCACTGCTCAGAACGACTACATGCAGTTAGTAATGGTTATGTTGAAAACGTAAACTGACCTGGGCGCAGAGCCACGTTCATACACTGCAGCAGAGCCTCCGAGGCGTTGATGCAGGCCTCGATTCCTTTAGGAGAGGTCAGGTCTCCCTCCTGCAGGGCCCTGATGTGTCCTTTTGACAAGTCCATGTAGTTCTACAAGACACAAGACACAGCAGCCTTAACTAACAGAGCACACAAATTAGTGGCTAAAAGCTAAATGTAGCCAAACTGTAGGTAAAAGGTACAATTAGCAAGACAGTCAAAGCTAAAAGGAGCATAAGATGACTAAAGAGCAACTATGCTGAATCAGATTTTAAAACACATCGTTTTAAAATTAAAACTTAATGTTTTTAAGAGTAAATTAATTAATCTTGCAAAGTACAAAATGTACAAATACTAAAAGTCATAACACACTACTCCAAATGGAGCTGAACGTTTAGTAAAGTGAATGATTAAAACAACAAACTATGCAGAACACAGAAGAAACTAAACAAATGTTAGGTTAAAGTCTGTGACATGCATATCCTTTAATACAAAGTCAAAGAAAACAACTTTAGATTTAAGAAACTTTGTATAATACATGACTTTACTTATTTTGTCACATAACTAATATGTTTTTTGTTGAAGTGGTCTCAAAATGGAACTATTTAAGAAAAGAAACTCTGGTTTCAGCTCAACAATCCTACCACGTTCAAAGTCAGTCAGCTTTTTTGCTTTTGCCATCAGGAGGTCTTGACAGTGTAAAGACTTGAC
>NW_013953580.1:31164-32636 GCF_001266775.1 Austrofundulus limnaeus
GTGTCGCGGTAGCAACATGCTATGTGTTTACATCCATGTTTGTAATGACTTATCACGAGAACAAACGTATTCACGTGACTTTAATAGCATTTCTTACTTAATAGAAACACTCCAGTTGCGAAACTGTGTTTTTTCGACATTAACAGAATATCAACAAAGTTTTGCGCACATTTGTAATGGAAACACAGCTAATAACATGTTTTCTTTGTCTTTTCCAGAGGAAAATACATCTGGACCAGTCCTGTGTTTGCCTGTGTCTCTTTCCTGTCCTCAAACCCAGCAGATTGAGGCAGATGGCTGCCTGCCCTGAGCCTGGTTCTGCTGGAGGTTTCTTCCTGTTAATGGGGAGTTTTTCCTCTCCACTGTCACCAGTGCACTGCTCAGGATGGAGACTGTGATGAAGTGAAGATTTAACACAACCTGCTGGCTTCTTTAGATTTATTGTTTTTGTACAGAGACCTGAGACGACGTTTGTTGTGACATGGAGATGTATAAATAAACTAAAGTAACTATAAAAGTTTGATGTCACAGTCACTTTGGCATGTCTCACCACTAAGAACTGGATCTCATCCAGCAGTTTGCTGTTGTTGGTGTTGCTTATCTGGATGAGATGGTTGCTTTGGGAGATCTGGTCCATCTGGTCCTTGACACTCTGGAGCATTTCCTCATAGCTGCTCAGCTTCCCCTCGATGGTGTCCACCTCTGACAGAGCCTCATCCAGCAGCTGCATCAGTATATTGACCTGCTTCTCTGACGCCATGATGGACTGAATGTTGGCCTGAACAAAGAGCGGCTGTTAGATCACCACTTCACAACGGGAAGTCACCAGCGTTTCTCTGCTCACCCCATCTAAGACGTGCAGCTCCTTGAAGAGCTTCTCGGCGAAAGCTTCGGCATTTGAGACGGCATACTCGCACATCTCCATCATGCTCTCGATGTCCTGCTTCTCACGAGTGCTGAGCTCCTGGTAGTCATCCAGGGCATCCTCGTCACCTCCTGCGACGCTTTGGCTCTCACCGCTCGGCACGGACTCTGAGCCCACGATCAAACAGAAAAACAACCCGTCAGCCAGATGAATTCTGCTGGTTTCAGAGTCCGATTTCAACTTCTGAAAGCAGATCTATGATCATTTTAAATGTGAAGAAATGATATTTAAATGTTTGAACTACAGGAAAGGCTTTTTCCTAACAGTGATGAGATGTAGAGGGAATATTCACACAAACTAAAACCAGCTTTAGGTAAGAAGCATGTTTATATTCTGTATGTTAATATTAGTCATAATTACAAATTTATATAAATTAGAACTGATGAGAATAAACTGCAGACACAATGTATTAATGAGCTTSTGCTACTAAAATATATATTAAAGTGGAATAGAACATTTTATAAAGCTGAAAGTGAAATGAAATGTTCATTTGTTATACTTTATTAAAGGGATCACTGATTAGTTGTAACATTAGACTTTATTTGAT
>NW_013953580.1:34008-35498 GCF_001266775.1 Austrofundulus limnaeus
GGATATAGCTCGCTAGCAGCCTCGCACCGAGGACCTATCCACGTCATCATTTACCCAGAATGCTTTGTGTGAAAATAAAATGGGCTCCGTCCGTGTAATATATTTTTAAAATTTAGTTAAAAAATTATAAAAACTGAACATCCTACAGTATTTTTACAGTCTTTATTTTACAGTTAAAATACGTTTATCAAACAAAGTCTAATGTTACAACTAATTGGGGATCCCTTTAAAAACATAATAATGTCCTCCGTATTTAATTATGTGATTTAAATAAGAACTGTGAGAAAGTGAGAGCTTCTGATGAAAATGGTGGTTCGAGGTCATGAGAATACGATGAGGAGGAGTGAGGAGGGGAAAGTTAATCCCACCAACCTTCCGCTTTAGGAAGTTCTGGCCAGAGAAAGTTTCAAAAGGAAACAAAGTGAGAATAAAGAAGAATTTAACACAAAAATCAGAACACAAAAAAGAAGTGTAATATTCTGAAAACACAAATAAAAGCAAGCAGATTTCAGGAGAGGGTTAAATTTCTTTAAAAAAAATGAAAGCAAACTTTGAATCAAATCTACGGTTAGAACCTTTAAAGAGAATCACATCAACCCACAGAGAACATCTACACACCTTCAAACAGCTGAGGACTGACGTTGACAAACTCCAGCTTCTTCCTCAGATAGCGCTGGTTCAGCTTCCAGATGTAGGAGATGAAGGAGTTCTTCTCAGCCGTGCTGCTGGCCAACCAGCGGTAAACCTTCTCAAAATGAAGGTCAAACTCAGGATTCTCCTAAAAGTTCAGCAGAAGACACCTGAGTCCTGACTGCAGGGGACAACAAGAAGAATAAGGAGACACTCGTCTTCTCTGACCTTGCTGGCATCTTTGGCATCGACCACAGTCAGATCTCTGAGCTCCCAGGTCTGTTGCCTCTTATAGAAATCCCCTTTGTCCGACTTTTTGACCTTCACCACTTTGACCTGGACGGGCCTCTCTGTGGTCACTGGAAGAAACCAAACCGTCTCATGATCCTACCTGGTCCTTCAGAAGCTGCAGGCCTCACACACATACCTGTAGCACACAGGAAGCAGTTCTTCTTCTTCTTCCCTGCCTTGCACACGTTAACGATGCTGAGGAGACGCTCGTCRTTGGGCGTGAAGATGTCCCTCTGGAGGGCGTGTTTGATGGCTGTCATGGTGGACACTGTCAAACAGAGGACAAGTGCTTGTTAATACAAGAGATATGTGTCCATCAGATGTCCCTCTGGACTGAAGGGACGTGTCAACCAGATGTCCATGTGGGCAAAATGGACACATGTCCGTTGGAAGTCCATGGGGACAAAAGGGACACATGTCCATCAGACATTCTGAGGACTAAACTTGGACGTTTCTTAGGTCGTATTCAGACCTGATAATTTGGTCCACTTTAAACGAACCAGAGTTTGTTTCCAACATTGGTCCGGACCTTTTCTGCAGGTGTGAATACACTCATGTGAACTCTGGTG
>NW_013953580.1:38292-41284 GCF_001266775.1 Austrofundulus limnaeus
GAACTAAGTTGGAAAAATAAATATGAAGGTCAATTGAATTACAAAACATGAGATAAAGCTCTCCTTTTTAAATTTAACTGGCATATTTTTAATTGAATTTATTTATTGGTCCATTTATATATTTCTGCTTTTTTTCTAGTCATGTCAGTGTCGGTCCTCCGAACTGCAGAACTTGGACGAGGTAATTCAGTGTCTGAATCAGGTGTGTTGGAGCAGGAAAAACATAAAACCTGCAGGGCTGCGGCCCTCCAGGACCAGGACTGCCCACCCCTGTTTTATAACATCTTCTATGGTTTCATTTTTTCCACAATAATCACATTTCCCTGTATTATGTTTTTGTATTGCAAAAAGTGTGTAATTAAGTCCTGTATGTCAGAATCTCACCCTTGTTATCACTCTTTCTTCTTTTCTGCTCCTTTTCCAGCTCTCGTTTCTCCTACCATCCTTTGGATCTTATAAAACCAYCTCCTTTTGTTACCTCTCTCCATCTCTTCTGACATTCTTTCTTTAATTATGTTTCATGCTTCAGATTTACTTGTCTTAATTTGTTAATGTCATGTTTATCTGCTTTTTCATTTCCTCTTACCCCTATATGTGCTGGTACCCAGAGAAAAACAACAGTTAACCCAATATTTTGTATTCTGAATAGTGTTTGACTAATTACTAGTAAAATGTCTGGCCTGCTGTYTGAGTGATCTGTTATCTTTTTTTATCTGTTTAGTTTTGTTCAGTAATTGGTCTGCAGCTCAGTGCAACTGTAGACATTTTCCAGATTAAAAAACTTAGACGTGAGTATTCATATGAATTATGTATTCATTCATAATGAAGTTTTTTAATGCTTTTTGTCATACAAAGGTTGAATTAAAGGTTGATGACAATACGTGTGCAGCACGGTGAGCAATAAAAACCAGGCAGAAACTAAATGAAATATATTTTCAGTTAGTTTCTCCGTTTGTCTGCTAGCCTGTAAGCTAACAGTCAGTGTTATAATCAGCTGTGCAACTTAAAAAACAAACTCTGTGGCTATTTTAACTAAAATACCAACAATACAGTTATATTAATCACAATGTTTTCTACTTCAATGACCGCTGATGAATGTATTTAACGCAGCAGTTACCTTGATTTTCTTTATCCGACCACCACAAGCCCTTCAGCTCTCACTTCCGGGTTTTCCGTGGCAGGCGTCACGTGACACCATTAAAGTCACGCCCACTGTTTCCACCCACAGACAAAAGAAAAACGCTAAAAATCTAAAAGTCAAAGTAATTTATGGTTCACTACTTTTTAATCCAAGCAGTCAGWCTTGTCATTTTGTGTGGTTTGTCTTTAGGTATTTTTTTACAGGCAGCGTGTTTCAAACACACTTTTTAAATATTGTAAAAAGTGTGTTTGCATATTAAACTATTATTTTAGTTGAAAATATAATAAAATCAAAACACAACACACTGAGCAGTATTCAGAAACAACAAGATTATTTAAAAAAGCTGAGTTAAGAACTAGAACATAATGAAAGATGATGCATCTTTAATGTTCTCATTCCTTGAAGACACAACTAAAATAGCTACAGTTTGACTGCTATAGAGATCATTTGTTTTAATTTTGTTATTTGTACACCATGATCACCAGAATTACAAAAAGAAAGCCCTGAAATATTTTACTTTATGTATAATAAATTTATGTAAAATGAGTTTCACTGACAAAATAATTGAACTTTTTTACTATATTCACATTTTTTAGATGCACTTGTAATTTGACAAGACATTTTTCAAGTTTTTGTCAAACTTTAGGTGTTACAGTATCACAACAAATACATTTTGTGATCATTTCAAATCARTGTCTTTAAATTAAAAGTGTAAAGGTTACTCTTGTGATGTGTCATGTGAGTGTGCTGCACAAAGATAATTCAGAGAATGTAGAAACTAATTACTGATATAATCAGATGGGAAAATGAGACAGGGCCACAGAGAGAAAAATAGAATAAATTCACGTTTCGCTGCATCCACTTGCATGTTGACATCTTTCTAAAATAAACACCTAACTCGTTTTTTCAAGTTTTTCAGGAAACACAAAAAGCTTACCCAGAAGCTGACAACTGACATAAGTGGAGCTGCATTTTATTTTATTTTTTATTTGGACTTTGCTTAATAAACAGACCATCAAGATTCAACTCTTGGATTGATAACTTTTACYAATGTTTAATGTTTTTGTTCAGAGAACTGGGAGCATTCATTGGAACTTGGAGCTCTATAAATAAATTTAAGTGAATTCACGGAAGTGAAAGGCGCATTTGTCCGGAGGAGAAAAATCCTTGATTTTTACATTTTTTAACTCGCGTGCTTTTATTTTGAAATCGCTCCACAAAGTCTTTTCACTGCGCTCCCGCCTCCCTCTGAACGGCTGAGAGGCTGCAAGCTGCTGCAGGGCTGTCCAAACATTTTGTCACATGGGCCAAAATCCTAAAGCCAGAAGTACCTGAGGGCCAAACATATTTTTCCTTTACCTGCTCAACAATAAACTAAGCAATATTTTAATTAAACAAATAAAGTAGCCAGATTTATTGCTGGAAATGGATGTGTAAATTAATCTAGATCCAGAAATTTAAAAGTGTTTTGCAGGTTTCCCTTGTTGAAAGAAATGTAGTAAATTCTGATCAATAAAATCAGGATCACTCTTTTGTTGAAAATGCTTGTTGTATTCAATCAAATTTAATAAATTTATTCAAAGCAGATTGGAGTGCAGAAAAATCAGCTTTTCAGTAGAAGTCACTAGATAGATGTGCAAAAATCTAAGAGCCTGGTTATTTAAAGACTAATAATTTGTGTTGTTGCCAGTATTTGTTATTGGAAGAAGATTTTACCTTGTCTATGACCATTTTGTCCTAATAAATTTCAAGATTTCAAGATCAGATTTCTCCAGTGTTTTTAACACAATTCAGCCTGAGTTACTTTGTCTGAAACTCCAGAAGACTCCGGCGGAGGCCTCAACAATCGCC
>NW_013953580.1:44198-46305 GCF_001266775.1 Austrofundulus limnaeus
TCATTAGCTCCTCTAGTAATATATTTACTGAGAAAAATGTTGACATGTTCAATACCTAATTTACCCGCTGTATAATTATTACTTTTTAAACAAATATATTTTTGTCATGAGAAGAACTGGTTGAGAGAAAAGAGAGGAGAGTCAGATGGAGATTCAGGGTGTGAGGTCAGGTTTATATTAGATCCAGAAACAACAGCTGAGGACTGATGTCAGGTTGTTTTTTTCTCATTATTTCAACACTTACTGTAAGTGTTAGGTTATACTTTGTTAGCATACAAGATGTATACATCTGTTWAAAMAGGTTTTTATCATACAGATATTTAAACTGATCTTCTGTAAGTCACTTGCTGGTGTTGTACATTACATGTTGTGTTCTCTGTTGTAAACATGTTGATGTCATGCAGGGACATCAGAGGCAGGAGCAGACCAACAGGTAAGAGACGAACACAGAACAGATATTTTATATCAGAACATCTTGTGATGGCAGTAATATTTGTAAATATTGCAATGATGATATCAGGTGTTTTATTAAATTAAGTTTTTTCTTTTCTTTCTTTCTGATCTGTACTTCCTACTCTGTGACTTTCAGTATTTTTGTCAGTCATTTGTGTCTGCTGTGAACCTTTGCTGCTGTGAGACTCTGTCCTACAGGCTAAACATTGCATTAACATGAAAAATACAACTTCAAAACTCTTTAAATGCATTAGTCAACAATTACTGCACTCCAAGCAGTCCTTTGCAATATAAATATTGAGCACAGTTATGATGTGATGATGATGATGATATGTTCACAATATACAGTATTGTGCAGCCCTATTAAAGCCTTTTTGTTGGGTGCTTTGCCCACAACACAATTTTTCCAAGAAACATTGAAAAAAGAAAATAAAAGATCAAAACACATTTTGTGAACATTTTGCAGTACAGTTAATATATGACACATTTCTGCGAAGAAAATTTATGAATCTTTCAGGTTTCCAATATTATCCCCCCCCCATAGTAAACTCATTCCTCCACCCTCGCTGGATGTTACTGAGCCATCACTTCCAACAGAATGATTATCTGTTTGTTTTGGGATCAAACACTTCTGAAACCTGCTTTATGTGTTTTGTTATAAAATCATTATTTATGCATTTTGATGAAAGAAATGATAATTGCTGTTTTGATGTGTTTAACTAAATCAAAACATTATATTTATCTGTATATTGTGTAGCCATACAGATTAAAACAAATCTTACTTCATCTGCTCAAACACAGTCTGTAAGATCTGTGAGAAAACAGCTGATCTCAGAGGGCTTTCTGAACTGAAGCAGGAGAGGAGGGAGTCAAAGCCAGCCCAACAATGGTGCTTGTATGTGCAGAGAAGTGAGGCAGCAACAGAAAAGGCCATAAAACATGCCCACTATACTGAACACTTGTTTTGTAGCATCTATATGTATTTGAATTAAGGGATTACTTCACACATTTCTTCTTCAAATTCATGTTTGTATGAAGGAAATATTTAATAAGGCTTCAACAGCTCTGTGGTCTCAACAGATTTGTCGTTTCAGGAAGGACATGAAGCAGGAAGTAATTCTCAAACTTCTCATGTGAGTTCACTTGCTGCGATTAGCTCTGAAGAATAAAAAAACAAACAGGGATTGTTTAAAGAATTGCATTAATTTTCTACTGGATTTACACTGACAAAGAAAAGTCAAATAAAAACTAAAGTTAAATAAGCTTCTTATACACATTTGATTTAATAAGTTCTCTAAATCAGGGGTCTTCAAAGTCTTTCTGTCTGGGACCCCTAAACTGATGGAGAGTTGACACAAGGATCCCACTGTATACCAGCTGGGTGGGTGTGTAGGTAGGTAGGTAGGTAGGTAGGTAGGTAGGTAGGTAGGTAGGTAGGTAGGTAGGTAGGTAGGGAAGGAAGAAAGGATGGTAGGTACGTAGGTAGGTGGGTAGGTAGGAAGGTAGGTAGGTAGGTAGGTAGGTAGGTAGGTAGGTAGGGAAGGAAGAAAGGATGGTAGGTACGTAGGTAGGTGGGTAGGTAGGAAGGTAGGTAGGTAGGTAGGTAGGTAGGTAGGTAGGTAGGTGGGTAGATAGGTAGGTAGGTAGGTAGGTA
>NW_013953580.1:48922-51228 GCF_001266775.1 Austrofundulus limnaeus
TTTTGTAAAAAAATCTATAAAAATCTATAAACTCATAAACCCCTGCAGTACCGCCATGWCCCCACTAGAGGGTGTAACTCCATCATTGAAGACCTCTGCTCTAAGTATTGTTAATGAGTTTACTGCAAGAAAATATAAATATAATTAGAAAAACAGCAGTTTCTCTGAACCCCACTTTACTAAGACGGTTTATTCCTGAATCTGTGAGAAAACACAACTAAAACAAGCAGAAAGAGCAGCTGACCATCAGACAAATGTACATGTCATCTTGTCAACAACATGTTGTTTACATGTTTATTACACAGAAAGAATGAACTGTCAACAAGACATACTTTAACGTAAATACAACTTTACATTTTGTCTACCTGAAAGTTTTGTTTTTTTGTAACACCACAGTTTTCTGTCCAGGTAAAACTGCATGACAGTGGTTTTGATATACAGTATATGAGCCATCAGCACATCTGAAAGTCTCCTGGGTCAGATTTAAAGAAAATGGTTTCAGACTGTCACAAAGATATACGTAGGACACACATGGTAACAAACTGATTTGGGCCACATTACTACTACTACTACTACTACTACTACTACTACTACTACTACTACTACTACTACTAATAATAATAATAATAATAATAATGATAATAATAATAATAATGATTATAACTCATTGGGTTTAGCAGATGTTGAGGTGTGGTAGTAGCTGAGAGTCACCTGCAGCACATAGTCTTTTTCCATTTCATTAAAAAAAACAAACTTTACAACAAAATCATACAAATAACAAAATTAAAGGCGGCAGAAGAAGAAATATTTACTTTTAATTTTATTCTGAAAGACTTCATTCTTTGAAGTATCGGTTGGTTTTCTGTTTCTGTCGTCTAACATAAGAACAGATCTGTTCGTGTTGATGAATAACTTTTACAGCAGGTGGCGTCATTAATTTGCAGTCGGCTTCATGTTCCTGTTTAATGCTTTATTTCCACATGTGGCACTGCACTCACTGTTCTGCTAATGCAAACATGTTTAGAAAAAATTAGTCTATTAAAGCCACTCAGGATATGTTAAAGAATGTAATAAACAAGGAGTCAACACTGAGTCAGACATAAAACCAGGGATTAAGAAATGAGCTGCATACGATCCCTGAAGGTCCAACAAGTTCCAGTTCTGAGACCAAGCTGACGCTCCCAGATGAAGAGTCACTTCCAGGTCAGCTCACTGTCTCATCCTCATGTGACGCAGGCTGACAAACAATGTGAAACATGTTTCATCTTCATCCATTGTCATATAATAGAATCTCCACCTCCTGTGTGCAAACAGCAGCATTAAATAGTCTCTCATGTGTTGTTTAAAAGTGATGAACTCCTTTTCTATTCCCTATTTAAATGTTGCTCAGACATGAATTGTCACACATTTACAGATTTATACTTTAATATGGAGATTAAAAACGTTAAATCTACTGAGTGTTGGACAGAAACATTATTACAAGGCATAAAAAGTTGTGTTTTAGACAGAAGCAGTAGATTATTTGAATGTAAAGTTCCATTTAAAGATGTCTGCTGAAGATAGGAGGCAACAATGGATTTGTCCATACTGTTTATTTGCCTGTTAGCAAAATATTTCATGAATAACTGGACCGATTTTATTGAAACTCTCAAACTAATCACATCTACAAGTGGTTAACATTACTTGACTTCAAAAAGACAAAATGAACATAATGTTTTTGTGCTGAAATTAGCTGATTATCAGTGAATTAGTCATTCACATAACAAGAGATCCTGCAGGACTTTAGTTAGTTATTTAGCTTAAACCATGGGTGTCCAAACATTTTGTCACATGTGCCAAAATTATAAAGTCAGAAGGACTTGAGGGCCAAAAATAATTTTCCTTTACCTGCTCAACAATAAACTAAGCAATGGATAATGAATAAACTAAGCACTGAATACTTTAATTAAACAAATAAAGTAGTCAGATTTATTGCTGGAAATTGATGTGTAAATTAATCTGGATCCAGAAGTTTAAAAGTGTTTTGCAGGTTTCCCTTTTTGAAATAAATTTTGCAATTTTCTAGGTTTCAATTGGGGAAAAAAATAACTCAATTTAGTCAATTCTGATCAATAAAATCAGGATTTAGGTCACTCTTTCATTGAAAATGCTTACTGTATTCAGACAAATTTAATAAATTAATTAAAAGGAGTGCAGCAAAATCAGCTTCTGAGTAGAAGTCACTAAATAGATGTGGAAAAAGCTACGAGTCTGGTTATTTAAAGATAAAAAAATTTGTTTTGTTGCCAATAATTTTTATTATAAGA
>NW_013953580.1:53196-58030 GCF_001266775.1 Austrofundulus limnaeus
GATTAAAAAATAAAAAACAAGCAATCAGTAGAACAAAAAACAAACAAAAAAAAAAACAAAAACAAATGCATACATAACCAAGAACCCAAATACCACTACTTTTCTGTTTGAAAGGAAGTAGGAAGAAGTGAACACTTACAGTATTTAATCCTATCCCTTATCTCAATTTGATGAAATGTTTTACTTACAGATGCACTGATTTACAAATGTGCAACTGAAACCATGTTATGGTATTCTTGCCTGTTCAAGATGCTGTGCCAACAAACAAATTACTACACAGACAAAATGATTACAAACTCACTCTTATAACATAGGAAAAAAAGAAAATATATGATTTCATATTAATAATAATAAAAAAAACAATACTGATGACAATCGTAAATGACCACTAAAAAAAGAAAACAACAACAACTAATGATTATAATGACATGAAGATAACTAACCAATATCAACAACGAGAAAAGTAACCTAATACAGAAGAATGGAAGGAACAAAASCCTCACATTTATGTTAAATCCCTTCTCTTCTGTACAATGTACAGTAAGTAAAGTAGTTTTGTGTTAATATGCCTCATTGTGACTTTTACAAAAAATTTGTGGTAAATAAAAAAAAGAAAATGACAGCATGTAGATGTGTCCAGTGTGTGAGATTCTCCTCAGATTGTCCTCTCTGTGGGATCAGAAATGATTTTTAGATGCAGGAAAAAATTATGCATTAAATGGAGAAGTAGAGGGGCGTAAAAATGAGTTTGCCACTCGCAGAGGTGTGTGTGGGTGTTGGTGTGTGCACGCATGTGCTGTTATCTTCAGTGGCGCATGAGGCTGAGAGACATTTCCACCTTTAACATCTTTAATAAATGACTGTAAACACAGAGGAACAGATGAGTTTGGTAGAACTTAGACAAATATTTATTAGATAGTTGATGTGAAGAACCGAGTTGCAGCGCTGTGAGTTTCTGCCGTGGTGYRGTTTATATTTTAGAATCATGAAGTCTCTCATTCAGCTGCATGGCTCGGCTCATAAYTACAGTAAAATACCTGATTGCAATTTTTTTAGTGTGATACAAATAAACAAACAAAAAACAAACAAACAAGCTGTCCTCAGTTCTTGTGATGATATGAACCTGCAGAACATTGATCCATAAATTACACACAACTTTACGCAGCAACAAATCTATTGTCTGCATGTTGTGGAGCTGAGGAATCATCACAGCTGAGCTGTTCTGAATGAATCTGCTGAGTTGACAAAGTTTTTTTTCTCAGTGAGAATTAAAATGTTTCTTAGACAATTCACACATTTTATTCTCCTCAGCTGTGTGTGCGCTCCGCAGGCCTGCACTCTGTGTGTGACAAAAATATAAAAACTTGACAGTTTACAGTAGACTGGAGGTTCTTTTGATCATTTTTTTGACTGATCTATTTTCTTGTCTGAGGTTTTCAGTCCCGGGGTTCAGTTTCATGATCRTTCGAGTTTAAACAATAAAAACTCAAACTAAAATAAAAATCTAACACTATGGTCAGACGCTCCTTACATCCAGAAAACACAACAGAGTCATATTTTTGTKGATTCAGGTCAGATTCGTGACTTTGTGAGTTAAAACTGTCGAATGAAAARCTTTGCGTGGCTGCCGCACATTCTCACAGCAGGTGAAAAGTGTGCGTATATTGACGCACACTTTCAMACAATGTTGGTTTTGATACATCCCAACATRKGYGTAAAACCTGGCGCATGCAACAATTTTATGCGTACGCACCRTTTATACATGAGGGCCCTGGTGTTTCTGGTTTTCCCTCACTAGTTTCCCTTTAAATTCTGTGTGGTTTCTTCAGTGTTTGTCTAATCCTTGTTTTCTGTTAGTTGTTCATGTCCTTGCTAAGCCAAGTTTTGTTTCTTGTTTGCTGCCACGCCAGCCTTTTGTGTTCCTTTAATAAATATTTTTTGCCACCCTCACTCAGTCCTGCATCTTGGGGTTCTAAATCAACCAAGCCCAATCGTAAAACAAGGATTTGACCAAACTTAAACCCCAGCAAACTGAGGTGAGGTTTTTGTTTGTTTGTTTGTTTGTTTGTTTCCAGCACCAGGAGGGATTAAGGAGAATTTTTTGTGTGTGTGGTGGACCTGGGTCTGGCTGCGCTCCACAGGTTGGAGTCCTGGGAGTGGGGGAGAGGATGCARTGCGAGCTGGCTGTCCTGAAGGAACTTTTTCATAGAGGTGTCCTTCAGAGATGGCGGTGCCGGGGGTTTCTGAGACCCCTCCCCACCCCTTTGATGCTGGTGCTCCTGCTCTGGTTCCTGCTGGTCCTCTTCTGGTTTCTGTTGGGTCTCCTGCCAAGTCCTCTCTCCTTGAGACTCCTGCTGGGTCATCGGTCATCGCCTCTTCATCGCCTGGGTCGCCGGCCATCGCCTCTTCATCGTCGGTCATCGCCTCTTCATCGCTTGGGTCATCGGCCATCGCCTCTTCGTCGCCTGGGCCGTCGGCCATCGCCTCTTTGGCACCTGGGCCGTCGGCCATCGCCTCTTTGGCACCTGGGTCATCGGCCATCACCTCTTCGTTGTCGGCCATCACCTCTTTGTCGCCTGAGTCGTTGGCCATCGCCTCTTCATCGCCTGGGTTGTCGTCCATCGCCTCTTCATCTCCTCTGTCGCCTTTGGTCGCTGTCAGTGAGATTCAGGCTCCCTCAACCTCCGCTGGCTCCTCTTCGCCTCCTGCATTCTCCCTTGGCTCCACATCTGCTTCCCCCTCCTCCTTCTGGGTCCTCTCGGCACATGTTGGGGGGTCTCCAGGCCGGCCTCCGGACATTGGCTTCTGTGGCTGGCGGGTTCATGGTCGTCCACCAGAATTGGGGACGCTTGTCAGATGTGCCTAGGGCCATTATAGACTTTTTCTAGTTTTGTTTTTTCTCCCAGGGGTTCCCTGTATGATTTGTTCATTTTACTTCATGTGTTTTGTCTTGTTTCTTGTGTTCTTGTCTTCGTTTCTAGCCCTCCGTCCTGTCTTTGTTGCTTGTACACCCAATCCCGTGCTTATGTCTGTTCTTGTTGTGGGACGTCAGGAGCTGTCCATTATGCATATTCTGATCATAACATAGCCCCCCCAGGCTGTTATGATCAGTGTCTGTGTTTATTATTCTAGTTTTCTGTCTTGTCCTCTTTTTGTTCTTCCTCCTGTCTGTTTTTGCCCCACCCACTCACACCTGATCCTCATGTGTATTCCCCAGGTGTTTCTGGTTTCCTCTCACTAGTTTCCCTTTAAATTCTGTGCGGTTTCTTCAGTGTTTGTCTACTCCTTGTTTGATGTTAGTTGTTCATGTCCTTGCTAAGCCAAGTTTTGTTTCTTGTTTGCTGCCACGCCAGCCTTTTGTGTTCCTTTAATACATATTTTTTGCCACCCTCACTCAGTMCTGCATCTTGGGGTTCTAAATCAACGAAGCCCAATCGTAAAAGAAGGATTTGACCAAACTTGAACCCCAGCAAACTGAGGTGAGGTTTTTGTTTGTTTCCAGCACCAGGTGGGATTATGGAGAATTTTTGTGTGTGGTGGACCTGGGTCTGAATGCTAAATATGTTTGCCGCCCTCACTGAATCAACCAAACCCAATTGTAATACCATACACAAACCATGTGCAAACAATGCAGCTCTTTTCTCCTTGGTAACCTCAGTCCTGAGGTGAAGTCACTGTTCATGCACACACATAGCTGTGTCCAGCTATCTATATGGGGACATCCCATTCCTACAGCCTAACCCAGACCCCCTACCCTAACACAAACCTCACAGCTACATACCTGACCCTAAACCCAACCCCCATCCCACCAATGGCATTTCCCCAAATGGGGACTATAGGCTTATGTCCCCATATGAACCAGTTGGTCCCCACTTGTAGGTGTMGTCTACAAATGGCCCTCATATTGTAGGAAAATAGCCTCACAAGAGCAAAATGTCCTTACAAGAATAGTAGACTGTCGACATATGTTCTAACAAAGACACAGGAACACACAGGAACACACTGTAAAGTGAAGTAAGCAGGAGAGTGGCTCATACAGAGCTGTTTGCCCACTGTGCTGGTCAATCATTAATGTGATTTTGTTTTAGAGCAATCATATAATTTAAAGTGTATGTGTGTGTGTGTGTGTGTGTGTTCTTTGCTCGTTGTTTATGTAGCCACCTGAAGTTATTTCAGTAAGTAAGACCTGATGGCAATATACCAGAAACAGGGAAGAAAGTAATTTCATCAGAAAAAGCATGGGGCACATTTACACAGCAGCAAAAGGTAAAAACAAAATAAATGTTACTGATAGYTGTTATAAACTTAAGGTCTAATTAGGATTTTATCCTTCAATTTAAATTGGTCAGCCTTGAGGATATAAATCATTGATGAGAACATCTTGATAGTAAAATCATCAGGCACCATTTTTTTTTACCATACACAATGTTACGGTTGGGTATATATATATATACACACACACACACACACAGGTACTGTATATACAGTATACATGGCCAGAGACAGTATTTTCCTAATTTTGGTTCTGTAAATTACTGCAATTAATTTGAACAAAACATTTCAGATGCAGTTGAAGTTCAGATTCTCAGTTTTTGATTCAGTGGGTTGAACAAAATGATTGCACAGACATYATCAGGTTTTTGAAAAAGTCAAAGATGAACGGGTTTGGAACGAAACAGACTAGGGAGACCAAATGCAAAAAGTAAGTGATTTTATTTACAGTGAAGGTCAGGATGGGAAACTGGGAGGAGCTGCAAAGGAAAGTGAGCCGGTGAGTATTTGTTTGACGGTGATGAGATCTTGCAATAATGATAAGTATATTATTTCTTACAGG
>NW_013953580.1:58235-61220 GCF_001266775.1 Austrofundulus limnaeus
CAGGTGAGCAGGGCGGAGATGTTACTTCTTTTAGATGACCCGGCAGGATCACGGGTAGGAACACTGGACATAAAAAACAGTTATTATCAACAGGAAGGTTTTTTCAAAGAAGAACAGCCAGGACAAATACCATAAGGCATGTGTTGCTCCGGCGAGGATCAGTTCACCAGTGTCGTCTTATAAAGCCCTCAGGTGCTCATCAGGGGATCAGCTGCAGCTGCGCTGATTAACGCCTTGACCAACCAGGCAACTGCTGGTGAAAAACTCAAATTGCTACAGACATATGAGAAACTAAAACTTTYTTAAACATAATACCCTCATTTCAAGTGCTCCAAATTATTTTGAATTGGAAAATGTTCATTTCTAATACTTGGTTGAAAAGCCTTTGTTGACAATGACGGAAGTCTTGAACTCATGACATCACCAGACGCTGTTGTTTCCTCCTTTCTACTGCTCTGTCAGGACTTTACTGCAGAGGTTTTCAGTTGCTGTTTGTTTGTGAGCCTTTCTGTCCGAAGCTTAATCTGTAACAAGTGAAATACTGTTGAGATCAGGAGATGACTTGGCCATTATTTTTGCTTTAATAAACTCCTGGGTTGCTTTGACTTTATGTTTTGGGTGATCGTCCATTTGTATTATGAATCGCTGACCAATCAGTTTGGCTGCATTTGCCTGGATCTGAGCACACAGTTTGTCTCTGAATAACTCATCCGGCTGTTTCTGTGTCACTTCATCAATAAACACTTGTGACCCAGTACCACGGGCAGTCATGCATGCCCAAACATCACAATTTTAGGGGACTAGTGCCCACCACTGAAGGGTCGTAAAAGCCAGACATTTAAATGTTACCACATTACTTTTTGAGTTCATTAAAATTAGGTCTCTTCTGTGAATTTCCATCTTATTATGAAAGAGAAGTTTGTGTGCCTGAACGATCATAGGAGCTATGCTGTTGGGGTAGTTGCCCTGGTAGGGTCTCCAAAAGCAGATTGATCCTAGGTGACAGGCCAGACAAAGAGAGATCCAGAAAACTCATATGGACCATTGATAACAAGGGGTTCAGTGTCCCTTGCTTCAACGTGGGCTCTACCCGTGCCTCTACCCATGGGACCTCATTGGGCTCAGTCTGAATGAGCAACATTGCCTACCTGTGGGCCCACCACCTGCAGGAGGGGCAAAGTGCCCTAGGTAGTGGCCAAAGATGGGGGCCTTGGCACTCTGACACAAGCTTACCAAAGCTGGCTGTTGAGATCTGGAATGTGACCTCTCTGGTGTGGAAAAMTTCTGAGCTGGTGTGTGAGGTTGAAAGGTACCGAGTAGATAAAGCTGTGCTCACACTGACACACAGCATTGACGCCAGAACTAATCTCCTTAGTTCAACACAGCCACATGTGAAACAGCTGGAATAAAGGTCAGCACCTCCAAATCTGAGTACATGGTCCCAAGTTGGAAAGGGTTGGTTGCTCTCTCTGGGTTGGGGGTGAGGTTTTGCTTCAAGAGGAGTTCAAGTATCTTAAGGTTTTGTTCACAAGAATAGAAACAATAGTGTGAGACTGATAAATGGATTGATGTGGCTTCCACTGTATTGCAGKCTTAGTACCAGTCTGTTGTGGTTCAGAGGGAGCTGTGCTGTAAGTAAAATCTCTCTGTTTACTGGTCGGTCTATGTTCCTACCTTCATCTATGATCACTAACTTTGGGTAGAGACTGAAAGAACAAGATCACGGATACAGGTGGTCAAAATGAGTTTTGGATGGAAATGTGTACAATTTTAAACTTTTCCTTTAAATTTAGATTTTGTTAAAAATGTTTATTAGAATGTTAAATGTTTAAAAGATGTTAGAGCCTGTAAGAGCACTGCTAAATGAAAAATGCATTCATTTTGTGCATAAATAAGTTGAACATTTGAATGAATGAAACTTTATTGATTCCATGAAGGGAAATTACAGAATTTTATCACATCAGAAATCCTCATATCTTTAGAAGAATATTGTCCACATTTTAAAAAGTTTGTCCCAATTGATAAAATTATTTCAACTACTCATCTTACACTGTACATAAGTTGTATCAATCCTGTTTCAAAGCGCAAACAAGTTCATAAATGTCAAAGTTTTTTTTCTGATGCATTGTGTCATACATTCCATACGTCTGAAACACATTTATTAGATCCATCATTTTTCCACAAATTACAGCATGACATCAGTGTGTGCTAACATCCATTAACTCATGATGCATCGACAGATAGCTTATCACTTAAACTCACAGTCACTAAGTGGAACAACAGGAAATAAGAACGCTCTGTAACATGTAGTGTATTACAGCTCAAAATGAATGTTAGTAAACTTTACATAGAAGATACACTGTTATTATTATTTTTTATATAATAAACCTTTGTATTTGTTGATTAAACATGTTCCATCTCACTAAGATATCACCTGCTGATTTTCATCACAGAGTTTTGGAATAAAATCATCTAATGTTGAGAAATTTTGGTGTTTTACTCTTGGTTAAAGCTTGAAAATYGTATGTAATTGTAAAGATGAAAGGTAAATGTACTTTATTTGTCATTAATTATTATTTTTTATAATTAATGTAATATGTGTTATGCAGTACAAGATGAAAACAGTGCCTGAAAAGTATTCAAGTAGCAAATAAGGGACCTCCCTTTTAAAAACCTCCGATTAACATCGTAGTTTAGTGACAAATCATGGTCCAAAGATCTTGACGTCATCTTTTAGTAACAATTTACAGTCTAAAGCTCTTGCCATCTTTCATGGACAGCTTGACTTCTGATGATCTTATCATTATCTTTTATTGACCGTTTTAAGTCTACAGATTTTTAAGCCATTTTTCAGTGACTGTTCCATTTCTAAAGATCTTAACATATTACTTTATTGACTGATCTTGATCTGATTGCTGGAGTCTGGTGGGTGGTCAGTTGGGGGTGCGTGCTTGGCCGTTAGCAGTGTGTCGGGGTGGTTGGGGG
>NW_013953580.1:61497-75766 GCF_001266775.1 Austrofundulus limnaeus
ACACAAGGAGCTAAAGGTCTGTTTCAGGAAATCACATCCGCAGCAATTGGTTGTAGAATTAAGTTGTAAAAGAGTTCATACACTGCTAGTTGGCAGTGTTGTGCATATATTGTACATGAATTGTTGCCAGCTGGTAAGTGTTAAATCGTCCTTCTGCTTTAAAATGAACTTACGCTAGTTTTGCAATGGCATAAGTGCTTTTGAAGTTGTGGACCTAAATATTTTCACAAGCGCTTTAGAAATTGCGGAGCTAATGCCTGAGGTGGTTGTGCTCATGATGACCACAAAAGATTTTAATACTACTGATAGACTGCTTTGAAGAACATATTTAAACTGCTTCAGGGGAGTCTGCTGACTGTGAACTACTGATTGATACTGGATCATCAGTTTCTATTATACCAGAGACTCTGCACAACAGTCATTTTCCTGAGACTCATCTAACTGGACCTCATGTGAAACTAGTCACTAGTTCACAGAAGAGGACGTTCCTGTAATAGGATGTTTGGAAGCAATGGTGACTCTTGACAACAACACCGCCCCTACTTCTTTGTACGTGGTGCAAGGAGGTTCTGCCTTACTGGGACTGGACCTAATAAAAGTAACAGTACAGTACAGTAACGTTTGCTGTGACTTGGAGCTATATAAATAAACTGAAGGGAATTGAATCTGCACAGTTTCAGCTCAAGTTTTGTACAATAATGTGTAATGTTATTTTTTGGCTGCTGTTCTTAAGTCTACACAGCTTCCTGAAAGGCATGGGCGAAGCTTCAATTRTACACCTGTTCCTGATCCAGCACTCTTGCTGGAATATTGACACTGGTAAACAGTGGTGACAGCCTACTCATGAATCCACTGATGGTCTCAAATAATCTTGTTTTTGCTTGTGTTTCTCACACTTGCCTGTTTCCCTGGATCCTGAAACTCACCGGTTGGATATACTAACCTCCACCATTTTCTCCTGAGCCTCCTTTGGTTGGTAAAATAATCTTGTGTAAAATTATTTAAATTTAGTCTTTAGTAAGAGTTGCAATGAGCAATTACTAAAGCAATGTGTACATTTTTTCCCATCATTTGTGAATTTACTTGATCTTTGAATCTAAATATGAAAATAGCCAAGGTAATTCCTCTTTTTAAAAATGGTGAAAAACACATGTTCAAAAATTACAGACCAATATCCTTGCTACCACARTTTTCTAAAATTTTAGAGAAATTATTTGTCACTAGACTGGATCAATTTATCGAAAAGCACACTATTTTAAGTAATAGTCAGTATGGGTTTTAGAGCTCAAAATTCCACATCAATGGCTCTTATGGAATTTATGGAGCAAATAACAACTGCTATCGATCAAAAACAGTACTGTGTGAGTATTTCTGTAGAATTAAAGAAAACATTTGACACAATTGATCACAGTATTCTTCTTGGAAAAAATAAGTAAACATGGTGTTAGAGGGTCGGCACTAGAATGGGTATCCAGTTATTTGAAAGATAGGAAACAGTTTGTACAGATAAATGGTGTAAGATCTAAACTTGTTAATATCACATGTGGAGTCCCTCAGGGCTCAGTACTGGGACCTAAGTTATTTATTTTATATGTAAATGACAGTAAATGTGTCAGGACTTTTCAAATGTGTTTTATTTGCTGACGATACAACATTTATTTGTTTAGGTAAAGATATAAAAAATGTTACAGAAAGAATTCGAGAAAATACAAAATTGGTTTCAACAAAACAAATTGTCATTAAATTTGGATAAAACAAATTATATGATATTTAGTAACAGGAAGATAACTGTTGATTTCTCATTTAGAGTAGATGTACTGAGATCTGTAGAGTCAGTGCGGTGAAATTTCTGGGTGTCATCATCAATAACAAGCTGACATGGAGACCTCACAGACATTATTTAAGAACAAAAATATCTAAATCTACAGGAGTACTGTATAAAGTCAGGGAGTTATTCAATGACAAGGCTCTGCTTGTGTTGTACAATTCAATAATTGTTCCACATTTAATATACTGTGTTGAAATCTGGGGTAAAGCTTGCAAAACAATTATAAATCCGATTTTTGTTTTACAAAAAACAGCCGTAAGAATTATCACCAAATTACAACCATCCATCTGATACATTATTTTGTAAACTGAAAATTTTGAAATTCTATGATTTGATTGACTACAATATTTTACTGTTTATGTACAAAGCTCACAGAAACATATTACCTTCCAACATTCAGGCAAATTTTGTTAAGAGGGACAGTTGTTATTATCTAAAGGGGATGGAAATGTTTGTGAAGCCATATTTTTGTACTTTCTTGAAAGAAAGATGTACTTTAATCCAAGGTAACATGGGAATTGTAACCCGTGTTACCTGAGTTTGACCTCTGACACGGACTCTTATTACTGCTGAACCCTATTTCAGTTCTGGGGCAACCTACTTCCTGTTTGTGCTGCTGCTCACTGTGGCTGTGCTCTGGGGCTGTTTGTTGTTTGCTAAACAACTTCTACAACTAATTAACGTGAAACCATTCCATCATCTACTCGTCGGTCAGGTTTTTTTGTGACCTCTCCCGACCACCTCCTTCAATTGATGGCAAGCTACCTACGAACCACATTGYGGTAGGAAATCGGCCCTTCTGTATTTGCATTTGTTCTGGTCCAAATYTTACGGACATACAAAAGAATTCTACTTGAACAGTAGTTCCATCTTTGGACATTCTGGAACTATTTTCTTCTACACTACGGAACTCTAAACCATATGAACTGTGAACAATGAGCTTGAGTTTCTGACTTGTTGGAGTTGGTGTTTGTATTTGTATGTTACATGTTTGTTCATTTGTTTCTTTGTTTTATTTTATTTAGTCGTTTATTTTTCCTATAATATTATTTATATGTATATGTTAACATTTTTCCCTTGTTTAAAAATTCAATACAAGTCATGAAAACATACAGTAACGCTGGTTGCTTCAGTCATTCATTCACTTCATGACTCTGTCGATCCTATATCTGATAAGGTAACTTCTATTATTTATGAAGTAGTGGTCAGTCCTGCTCTAGCCTTAGCGCGTTACAGAATGGTCTGGAAGATGATCTTAAAAATGCTATAACAGTGTATATATTTCGGAGACTTAGGAGATTTTTTATTTAATTTTATTATTTTTATGTTATTTAGTATTGTTTTGTAAATTATGTTTCGTTTGAATTTATTCTGGGTTGAAAAGGGGCAGACAAAATAAGATTCATTCTTCTTCTGCTACCTTTCATTTTATTTTGATTTGTAAATTTTTTTGGTTTTGGTTTATTTTTTATTATTGTATATAGTATTTTTTAATGAAATGAATATTTTTTTTAAGTTGAATTAAACGTTTAGTGCTGACATATAAACAAATAGTCACAAAGCAAAAGAACAGAGTAATGCAAGTAATCATATAATAAGTTTGAGTGCAAGTGGGAGAAAATGATACTCGGGAAAATTAATGTTCAGATGTCAAAAAGTTATTTCTGAGTCCATCTTTGAAGATTAGAATCAGAGCACAGTGAAGCTGATAATCTGTGATGGTTTTAGCAGTGACAGAGTCGTATATAAATAACCTTCCCTTGGTATGGTACCTTTTACATTTTAATCAGTAAATAAATTAACACTAATATAAATCCAATTAGAGTTGCATGAGCAAATGCCAGTCAACTTTATAATAACCTAACTCCTGAAAGGTCATGACATTTCAGGCTTTCTCCAGAAAGACACATTGTCTCCAGAGTTTTCAGCAGATCAATCTGTAGCAACAACTTCATGCCAACAAACAGATATTTGTCTTACAAAGGTCTAAGATTCTTTGGAACTGGTGACTAATCTGTAAATTATAAGTATGTTGTCAAACTCGTGTTTTTCTTTGCCTGCTGACCCAACTGTTTGGTCTTAATTCTTCCGAAACAGATTAGTGTAGGAGGACAAGAAGGGTGGAGATTCCTCCAATTGCTTGATGATCACCGAGTTCATCCTCTTARGAAAACTCACATCAGATTTCAGACRGAGCAAACCATGATCTGTGATTACACAGAAATAATACAACAAAACAATTTACATTTAGCTTCGTTTTAAACCCATCTGTTGGTTCATTTTCGCAGCAGGTAATCAAAACGGTGGATTAAGTTCACTGGAGCCACAGACAATACATCATAATATATTATGATAAATGTGTTTACAGAATTATTCTGGAATAAATACATAAACCAGTACGTCTTTTAATATCATTCCTCTTATTTCTCACAGCCCCTCCACTCTGTCCACACACCTCCTCTTCAAAGCACTTTAATAAAACCTAAACCCACCGTTCTTTGTAATCAAGCTGGACGGTGGTTGTTTTTTTATTAGGTCATTATAAAGTCTGATATATTGTAAAAAGATTTGAATGAAAAGTAGTGCTTTCACATCAAGTCTTCACAAAGACCAACAAATTACCTCAATKCTATGAGACAAGGTAATATGGTAATGACTTATAATGAGTCTCTACATAATGAAGTCATTTAAACTTATCTTTTAAAAGTTTAACAAAAGTTGAATCTATTTAAATAATTTGCACAATTAGGTTTGTTATAGCTGTTGGTGGGTCTAGTCTGTTAAATTAGTGACAAAAAAACTGAAGAGCCATTACTTTTATCTGAATTAAGGAGGCTGCTACRAGGCAAATGTGAAGCGTCACTGATGTCATAAGCTCATAAAATGTCATAGAGGATGCTGCAGTTAGAGGATTTCTGACACTAGAAGAAGCATTAAGGTTTTATAGGTAAAAAAAGTCATTTTAATGTTAGAATATGACTTTAAAACAAGTAAGTAAAAAGTTAGTAATATTAAAAAATAATTTTTTTAAATGTAAAAATGACAGTAAGGTGATAATCAGAGCTAAACAGAATAATGTGAATGAAATTTAACATCCAAATCTGAGACCATGGTCTTGAGCCAGAAAAAGGTAGGGTGTCTTCTCTGGGTCGGGGAGGAGTTCCTGCCCCAAGTGGAGGAGTTTAAGCATCTCGGGGTCTTGTTCACGAATGAGGGAAGAATGGAGCGGGAGATCGACAGGTGGATTGGTGCTGCAGTGATGTGAGCGGTGTACCGATCTGCCATGGTTGGAGGAAGAGCAGAGCCAAAATGCGAAGCTCTCGATTTACCGGTCGGTTTACGTTCCYACCTTCATCTATGATTATGAGCTTTGAGGAGAAGCTCGGAGTAGAGCCATTGCCAAGTCAGGTCGAAACTGATGTGGATGCTCAGGAACCTGATGTTGTCCACTCACTGAACTGCCAGTCCTTGTATGAGTAGGGAGCGTGTTCTGTCTTTCTGGTCCTTCTGTTGTCCACGATGACCTCCTTGGTTTTGCTTGTACTCAAGGCAAGGCTATTTTCAGAGCACTATCACATCAGGAGATGGGTTTTATTTTTATAGTGAGTCTCACCACTGTTTGATATGAGACCCACTGTGGTGCTGTTATCTGACAATGGCGTTTGTGGGATGAGCAAAGTGCTCCCTACTGTGCTTCCTTTACCTGTGTTTAGCCAGCTGAATGCTTTTCTTCAGTTCTTTTTGGGCCCTGCTGTAAGACAGCCTGTCACTTCGTCTGTAGGCAGCATCCATCCATTACACTAAGTCYTGTGCTGAGTGCTTTACTCTGAACCTGAATGGAGTCAGAAGATTGAGAATAAAGTTTTGAGAAGAAATCCAGTGAATTCCTGCTTTATTCAGACACACCATTTTCAACAACACATTAATTTATATCCATCCATCCATCCATCCATCCATCCATCCATCCATCCATCCATCCATTCATCCATCCATCCATCCATCCATCCATCCATCCATCCATCCATCCATCCATCCATCCATCCATCCATCCATGTGGAGTTTGTGTTTTTATCATGTTGGTATGTTGTGTAT
The DNA here is from genome assembly GCF_001266775.1 of Austrofundulus limnaeus. Taxonomy (NCBI): domain Eukaryota; kingdom Metazoa; phylum Chordata; class Actinopteri; order Cyprinodontiformes; family Rivulidae; genus Austrofundulus; species Austrofundulus limnaeus. The sequence continues at coordinate 67,418 of NW_013953580.1, forward strand.
GTGTGTGTGGGTTTTTACTCACCTTCCAAACCCTGAGTGGCAGGAGGAGGAGCTATCGATTACTCACCTGTTCTGGATCCTGCTGATGAGGCTGGCTCCTACTTAAGCTCCTGGAGAAGTTCCACTTGTCGCTGGTTTATTCAGTCACCTTGGTACTGATTCTGACAGCCAGTAATCAGTCTTCTGATTTTTCCCTAACAACCTTTTGCTCTTTGTGTATTCTTTAAGGAAAAGCCTTTGGTGAAAGTCTTTTGACTTACCTGTCTGTGACTGTGGAAACTCCCTTGATGAAATCTTCCTGGAACCCAGTACTGGACCTCCTCTCTCCTCTGCCCTGCCACACTCCAACGATCTGGAAACAAACACATAGCCAACTATCATCCTGGAATCAAAAGAACTTACCTCCGGGAAACTTTGTGCCTCCTCCTCTGTGTCTGCGTCCTCCGTGGAACCTGTAAGAAAAATCAATCAATTAAAAACTCTCCCAATTACTATCTGGACAAATTTAACTAATTATCTTACCTTCCCTTTTCCGGAACTGACCCGACCTTATCCTCACAGTAAATAAATACACTTAAACTTTTACTCTGTGTCCTCGTCTCGTAGTTGGTTCTGGCTTGTATTTGGGCACTCCTCAAGATAATCATTACAGAATAGTCCAGCCATTATGTGTACTCACAGCCGAATCAATAACGAACAGGTCCTTGAATCATTAGCTACTCAGGAGAAGCCTATTGACAAGAACAATCAATCCTTACAGCTAATATTATCCCAACAAGAACAATCTACTAACATGGACAAGCTAGGGAGTATGGTTTATTCCCTCGATCAAAATATAACTTCTCTTCTTTCATCTTCAGTCTCAGCCTCGGCAGCCGCTCCAGACCCAGTCCCTTCTCCAACCATATCTATCCAACAACCAAACTGTGAGCCCGAGATTTGTCCCAGTCAGTTTTTCAGAACATTTTGGTATATTTTGCCACAGTGTAATTGGCTTTCAATAGAGCTCCTATCACTTTTTCCTCCGATTCTGCTTGCTTAACTTACCTTATTTCCACTCTCCAAGGGGACGCTTTGAAATGGGCTCACACATATTTCCACACCTCTTCTATTAAAAAGTGCACTTTTTCTGCTTTTTTGAATGGCTTCCAGAAAGTTTTTGAACTTCCACTCCACCAGGAGACAGCCTGGAAGAAACTCCTAGCATTACGTTAAGGACAACAATCCGTGGCAGAATTTTCCATCCGCTTACGGATAGCTGCCAGGGACGATTTAGCCTTACAAGGTATTTTTTCTAACGCCTTTAATGAGCAGATAAAGGATCAACTTGCTATGCGAGACAAACCTGAGGACCTGAATGAATTAATCAACTTGGCCATTCGGATTGACAATCGCCTCCGTGAGAGAAAGAGTCATAAGAATTGCAATTCCCAGAGTCCTGCATTTCTGTTTCCCCCACTTCCGTATCCGGTAAGCTCTGTTTTCATTCCTCAAACCGCAAAATCATCATCAGAATCAAAACCTATGCAGATTTCAAGGACTCTGCTTACGCCCAAGGAGAGRCGACGCCGCATCACCACTAAAGAATATCTCTATTGTGGTAAGAAGGGCCACTTTATCGCTATCTGTTCCCTCCGTTTAAAAGGCTGAACCCACCAATAGTCCAGAAGATACTGGTGAGCGCTGCTAATGTCTCTCCTGATAACCATTTAATGCTTCCAGCTACTTTGTGTATCAATAACTCTCATTTTCCTGTTTCGGTCCTTATAGACTGCAGCCGAGCAAAACTTTTATCAGCCACAATCTTGTTGAGCAACTTTGTATCCCCACCGATGAACTGGTTAAACACTTATCCATGGCGGCCCTCACTGGACAAACATTTTCTGCTGTGACTCATAAGGTACCATCACTACAAATCGTCGTCTCTGGTAACCATCATAATCAAAGTGAGTTTTTTTTCACTCCCCTAACTCTCAAGTAATCTTGGGTTTTCCATGGCTAAGGGAACATAATCCTTCCATTAATTGGTCTCTGAAAAGGATTAACTCTTGGAGTGACTTCTGCTCACTTAATTGTTTAAAGTCTGCAGTCTTCACTCTCACTCCCATTTTAGTTCATGATGATAAAATCAATTAATCTCAGGTCCCTACTTGCTATCATGATTTAGCACCTGTGTTCAGTAAAAGTAAAGCTCTCTCTTTACCTCCTCATCATCCATATGACTGCGCCATAGACCTGCTTCCTGGTGCTCCTTTTCCATGTGCCTGACTTAATGACTTGTCCAGCCCAGAAAGAGAGTCTATGCGCGAATATATTGTCATCCCTCACCTCTGGTATTATTCGCCCCTCCATGTCACCGGTGGGAATGGGTTTCTTTTTTGTATCTAAGAAAGATAAGACTCTCAGACCCTGCATTGACTATCAAGAACTCAACCTCATCACCATTAAAAACAAATACCCTCTTCCACTCATTGATTCCGTGCATGAACAGTTGCAAGGAGCCACCATATTCTCCAAACTAGATCTTTGTAATGCATACCACTTAGTACGCATTAAAGATGGTGATGAATGGATGCCAGCATTCAAATCCCCCTAGGATACTTAAAGTATTTAGTGATGCCTTTTGGGTCACTAATGCTCCCGCTGTCTTCCAAGCTCTCGTCAATGATGTCTATCTGGACGACATTCTAATTTACTCTAAAGATCCCCAACAACAATCTATTCATGTCCGAACTGTTCTTTAACACCTTCTGGAAAACAATCTGTTTGTCAAAGCCGAGAAATGTGAATTACAAGTCTCATCCATCACATTTTGAGATGAATTTTTGAGAGTGGACAGGTGCGGACAGACCCGGAGAAAGTAAAAGCTGTGGTGGAATGACTTACCCCTGAGAATAGAAAAGAGCTTCTACATTTCCTAGGCTTTACCAATTTTTACCGCCGATTTATCAGAGACTTCAGTCGTGTGGCGGTTCCATTAACCAGACTTAGCTCAACCCTACACACATTCTCCAGGAACCCTGACACCGAAGCAGCTTTTTGTAAGTTAAAAGACCTTTATTCTTCCACTCCTGTCCTTTGTCATCCTGACCCAAATCTTCAGTTTATTGTTGAGGTGGATGCTTCTGACTCTGGGGTAGGAGCTGTACTATCTCAATGATCTCCCACTGACAATCGCATTCACCCCTGTACATTTTTTCTCGTCGCTATTCTGCATCTGAAGCCAACTATGATGTTGGTAATTGTGAACTTTTGGCCATTAAACTAGCACTGGAGGAATGGAGGCACTGGTTGGAGGGGACAGAAATCCCACTTATTATATGGACTGACCACAAAAATCTCTCCTTTCTTCAACAAGCTAAAAGACTAAATGCCAGACAGATGGTCTCTGTTTTTTTACAGATTCAACTTCTGTATCACCTTTCGTCCAGGATCCAGGAAAACAGAGAACGGAAAACCTGATGCCTTGTCCAGACTGTTTTCTTGTCCGAAACTAATTTTATTGTTCTAGTCCTGCCCTTCTCCTGCACCATAGCAGCTGTTACATGGAGTGTTGAGAGCGAGATCCACCAATCAAAACTTAATGACCCCTTATGTGTCCGAGCTGCATTCAGCATTCTCTCCTCCACAACCTCCCTGGCCACAAGAGAGTAAGGAGGCAAGACCAGTTCCAGCCCCACATCTTAGAGTGAACCCACAGTGAGGCACAGTTTCCACCTCCTCCACCCCCTCACTATGTATCAGGGAGAGCATCTGTGCACCAGACACCATACAGACCAGTTGCAGCTCCAGAGAGCACCTACAGGGGACCCCGTCCCAACATCCCAAACCTCACACATCGGGATCTAGGGAAATTTGCTCGCCTCAAGATTGCTCTAGAGAACCTCTTACCMTATGACAGTACAGAGTTATTAAAGTATCATGTACTGCTGGACCACCTGCACCTAGAAGAGGCCAAGCTGATAGCGGGTGCATACCTTCACTCTCCCACACCATTCACAGACACCATGGAGGCTCTCACTGACAAGCTAGGCCAACCCCATTAGCTCACTCTTCAGAGGATTGCCATGGTGACGGACTCTCCAGACATACGCAGAGGAGGTGTATCTGTTTTTGATAAGTTTGCCCTCCAGATCCAATCTCTAGTGGGCCTGTTAAAGACTTTGTGCCCTGACAGAGAGGTTGAACTGTGATGTGGTTCACATGTAGCTAGGTTATTGAGTAAACTCCCCCCAGAACATCGAGCTGAATTTTGCAGGTGCATGTTCAACCGCCAAGAGAAGACCTGCACTCTTGAGGACCTAGCCACATGGTTAAAATATGAATCCTGGTGCCAGGATTTTGATGGCCAGCTGACAACAAGGGCAGCAAGGGAGAAGTCTGAAGCTAGACCTAGTAAACGGTTCACCACAGTACTTCATGGATCAGAAGGAACAAGTTCATCCAAGACCACGGGCAGTACTCCCACCCCCACCATACAGCCTTACTGTGCCTTCTGTGACAACCGAGCTCACCACCTCAGTCAGTGCCCAGCCATAGTTAAACTTAGCAAAGATCAGCTGGCAGATTGGATCAGAACCAACAAGAGTTGCTGGAGCTTTGTGCGCTCCCACCAGGCAGCCCAATGTACTCTCCAGAAACCATGTAATCTGTGTCAAGGCCGCCACCTCCAGGTCCTTCATGAGGTKAATACCAAGACCTCAAAGGCACCTACGCCAGTCATTGTGCCTCAAGAAGCAGGTGGAAATCCTACAGGTGTTCTGTACCTTGATCGTCCCACAGATAGTGGCCAGGTCCTGCTGAAGGTCATCTCAGTCATCCTACACTATAACAGCGGGACAATGAACACCCATGCAGTGTTGGATGATGGGTCAGAAAGGACCATGCTGCTGCCTGRTGCTGCACAGAAGCTTGAAATCTCCGGTAGTTCAGAGACACTACCTTTACGTACCATAAGGCAAGATGTACAGACTCTCCATGGCTCCTGTGTCTCCTTTGACATCTTCCCAGCTGGCAAGCCTAAAGTCAAATACAGAGTGAACAACGCTTTCACAGCAGCCYGCATCGACCTTGCAGATCACAGTTACCCAGTGRAGTCATTACAGTGGAAATACAAGCACCTCAGAGGCCTGCCCCTCCAGACATTTAAGAGGGTCAAACCATTACTGCTCATCAGCAGTGATCACCCACAGCTCATCACCTCAACAGAGCCAGTCCACCTTGGCCCACCAGGAGGTCCAGCTGCCATACGCACCAGGTTAGGTTGGACACTGCAGGGCCCTTCCAGTCTCATCTGTTCCCTCTCCCAGCCACAACAGTGCCTGTTCACTACTGCCTACTCCCCTCAGGTGAGCGAACTTATGAGACATGTAGAGAAGCTCTGGCAGGCAGATGTGATTCCAGTGAAGGATGGTAAGATAGTAACCCACTTCTGAGAAGACAAACATGCTATAAACCTGCTAGAGCAAAAGACAGTTTGCATGAATGTACATAGAAGGCATAGACAGATACGCCACTCCCTGCTTCGCCGCAAGAGCATGCCACTTCTTCAGGCTACACCTGATGCTGTTATGCCCTGCCTAAGGAGTGTGGAAAGAAGGCTTCAGAAAGATCCAGAGCAAGCTAAGATTTACTGCTCAGAGATAGAGAAGCTAGTTGAACCTGGGTCGGTGGTTAAGTTGTCRTCCTTTGAAAAGTCTGAAGTTACTGAGGCCTGTTTTATTCCACACCATTTAGTTAGTCACAATGGAAAACATYGTCTTGTGTTTAACTGTTCATTCCAGTTTTGAGGCCAAACCCTCAATGAGCACCTCCTCCCTGGCCCCACCTTAGGGGAGTCCCTCATTGGGGTTCTTCTTAGGTTTCGGGAACATGCAGTAGCTGTCAGTGTGGACATAAAGGGCATGTTCCACCAGATTTGGCTCCTACCTGAAGATCGCTCCGTCCTGCATTTTGTATGGCGTGACCTGCACTCAGACAAACCTGTTACCRTCTATGAATGGCAGGTTCTCCCTTTTGGCACTACATGTAGCCCGTGTTGTGCAACCTACGCCCTGCAACGTCACACAAAGGACCACAGTCAAGGAGATGAACAGCTACGCCAGTCTTTGGAGAACTGTTTTTATGTGGACAACTGCTTACAAAGTGTGCCGACCCCTGAAGAAGCACGTCACCTGGTAGATAATCTCAGAGCCCTCCTGTCCAGTGCTGGATTCAACACCCCCTGCTCCACAGGGACCACTTTGTGACCACACCCCTTTTCTATTGTGACAATCAAAGTTAGGTATATACAGGAAACTTAACTGCCAATWACTTTGCTATAAACCAACCAAATTTTACAAACAAGGTATCAGAAGATTCGTATTAATTAGCTCTTCAATTTAAATTCATTTCATTAAACAAATATGCAAATATGTCATCAGAGGGTCAAAATATCACATCCCCAACAGAAGATGAAAATTTTAATCTTTTCTTAGTTTACCACACAGATCCTAAACATTCAACTTTCTTAGCCTTTTCATGCACCATAGGATCCACTTATTCAGAAAAAAGTCTGTTAACAAAATAAAAGTTGTATGTACTACTCCACAGGGACTAGTTTTTGACCACACCCCTACTCATTGTGTGCACAGTTCAATTTTCAGGATGTCAAACTTACATGTAGATTCGCTATGTCAGAATAACATGTCCTAAATCTGGTGTTAAATGATAAATATTGATGTGGTCTCTCATTTAGATGTGTTTTTGTTGATTATTTATGCAATAGATCATGTTGCCAGCCAGGAGTTAAAAATAATACCATCTGGATGGGGAGATTGGCTGATAGAAATGTGGATTGATGAGATGATGCTCAAATACCATTATGATGAATATTTTTATGTCTGGGAGGATTAAAAWTTTAATTCCTGGGGTTGGGAAATGTTTAGAAATATCCTGATGTGACAACTGATGTTATAASTTCKCTTTATAAAGTTTTCATAAAATTTCTTATAGTTTTGACATATTTTATATATGTCATGAGAGGGACTGAAGAAATTTAGTAACTGATTAATTGAATATTAGATTCAGTTTTGTATTTTATACATTCTGATCATTTCAGCCTGTAAGGTTAAAACAGACAAAGAGTTGGTGTGTGTCTTATCATGTGTTCTTTCTTTAGCCTAAACAAGAATGAGTTACGTTCTGACGTCTGACATGAAAGGTAACACCTCCTGGGGTGTAACCAGGAAGAGATGTACATTATAAGCTCAATTCATTATTATCGTAGAAAAAGGAAGTTGTCAGTGTTTTTGCAGAGTGTCTGCTCAGAGCAGAGCTCCCATGTTTGTTTTGATTCAGCCCAAGGTTGTACGCTGAGGCCTGTGTGCTGAGWGCTGAATGAACCTGATTGGAGTCAGARGACTGAAAATAAAGTTTTAAAGAAGAAATCCAGATGATTCCTGTTTATTGGGACATACCATTTTGAACAATGCAAATTTTTCCAACAATTCTTTGGTCAGAGATCCATCTGGTGGTCCGCCTTGGTTTGAGACACAAAGGAATATATCTTAGCATTTTCCAGGTGTGCTCAAGGTAAAAATGAAATCAATGTCCAGTCTCTCTTAGTTCCAGTTCACCCATGTCTGACATTGTTGTAGACAGAGTTTGTCACCGGTCTACCCTTTTAAAAAACATTTAAATTTATTTAAATAAGAGCAAAAGTTACAAATTACCRTGTCTGAGTAGCACACTCCACCTTGATCTCAAAAGCCAACTCCTAAAATTGGCATTTCAAAAGAAAAACATGGGCGTTAGCAGAATTTTCATGACCTACAACTTAGATATAATACTGTATATACTGGCAATTTATAAACTAATCTTTAAGATTACAACTGTCTTGGTTTTTTAGTCACATTTAGTTTTTCGAGTTTTTTCAACTGAAAATTATTTTTCATCCCAAAAAAACAAAGTTGGATTTCTTAGTAAATGAGATGAATATAAATTATTGTTAGAAAATGACTCATGAGGAGATGGATCAAATAATAATATCAGAGTTGTAAAGTAACTAAGTACAAATACTTTGTTACTGTACTTAAGTAGAATTTTTGGGTATCTATACTTTACTTGAGTAATTATTTTTCGGTGTACTTTTTACCTTTACTCATTACATTTTTACACAGTTATCTGTACTTTCTACTCACTACATTTTTTAAAAAGTTAAGAAGTAGAAAGTCGTTACTCCTGTTTTACTCCGAGTTGTTATTACTTTAAAAAATCCTCTCCTGATAAATAGTGTCTCCTGGATAGAGTGAATTTAATTGTGGTTGGACGAGAAGTACCATTCTGACACACTATTAGCTTGTACACAAC
>NW_013953580.1:83054-91634 GCF_001266775.1 Austrofundulus limnaeus
TCCACCATAGACTTTGTATGTAAACCTGCTGCTCCTGACGCTGAAATCGCGTTCGGTGTGAACGCACCATAAGAAACAAACTTACCAGCTGTAGCTTCTATCACCAACCGCTACCTGGTAGAAATAGCTTGTGCAGCCCCTCGAGGGCAACACTCATCCATAGCTCCAATCGTGAACGGGCACAAGGCTACTGGTAACAACCAATCGAGAGGAAATAGTGGTAACTACAGAAGCTCTTTGCTTAGCAAAACCACACCTGCACGCTCACGAGAACAACAAAAGGGACTGAGCGCTTCATGTCACAGGACTACATAGTCACATGGGTCACCGGCAGGTCACTGTGACTTTGTTGTAATTAGTTCAAGACCTGCACATGTGCAAGAATGATCATTAAGTGCTTGAAGTACCGCCTCTGTCAGTAAGTAGGGATTAGGAAAAACTAAAGATGTTGAGCAAGAGACAGGAATTGGCTATTTATACGAATTGTTTTGAAAAATGCAGTAACTGTTTTGGACATAACCAAATTATTCAAGAAACATACCAAAGCCACTGAGTAAAATTTTAACTGTTTTTGATAGAAATGATGACTGACCTTTTTGTTAGAAAGGATGACTGTAGCTGAAACATTAACTGTTTTTGGTAGAAAGAATGACAGTTGTCATAGACAACTCTGCTGATTAATGTCTCTACCATTGTGTATCTGATTTTGTTTCATCTTAGAACTTCCTGTATTTTACTGAACTACCTGTTTTATTTTGTGCACTAACTTTGGGCCTTTCCCAATCAGTGGCTATCCCTCACCCTACTCACTACACACTACATTTGCTGTGAASCCCCCCTCACAGCTGAACCCCTTGATGGCGCTGTAATTATACACCCTCAGCTTTTGAGATGGTCTCTCCTCACACTACCGGAACAGGAGCCTGCCATCACCATAGTAGCAGTCCAAGCTCTGGCAGTGACTGAATGCTGGAGAATGAACGCCGTATTTTAGAAAGTTTTAAGATATGATTGTATTTGTAACAAATATAGTGGGATAACTTAAAACAATTGCACTTTTAACATTTTTTAATCATTTTTTTATTTTATTTTTTTTAATATGTACCAGGGTTCTGCGTCTTCTTTAGTAAAGTTTGAATTAAATTGAACATGATTTAYATAGGCCTTTGTGAAATTATATTTGTTGGTGAGGTGTTTACTTAGTAATTGTGTGCAAAGCATTTGCGGAACTTATGTTTTTATGTCCCATCCTCCATGCCGAACATTATTTAGTGCATGTGATGCCCAAGTGAGCGTTGGATGCTGACTCGCTGTGGAGGGCTTTATAAGCCAGTCGCACTCGTACGTAATTGGTTTCAGATGGGACTTAAGATGGCCAACCCTCCACAGGCACACGCAAATGGAATGAGGAGTGAGTAGGGGAAGGGAGTAGCTACTGATTGGGAAAGGCCCTTCCTCTCTCATTTCAGACAACTTCACTTCCTTAGATTCCCACTAATCACTACTGCCACACCCTAATGTTATCTACCTGTGTCACACGTGTGTCACATCTTCCATTTTGTCCATTTTTACCTCACCACTTGCATCTTCCTTTTGCCAGTTTGTCTTCATCTTTTGTGTCAAACACTCCAGCCTTTATTATATTATGTCTTCCAGTAAAACTTGAGCTTGTAATTTGAACTCACCTCTGCCCCTGTTTTGGATACCTTAGTCCCGACTGCATCTTTGTGTACTGACCCTGAACTGAATTAAAGGATTATTGATTTTATGTCACTGTGTTGAGTCTTGCATTTGAGTCCTTTTCCTGTGCCGTATGACAGAATGAACTGGCCAAAAATTGACTCAGCAGGCTCAGACTCAGTTTTGAGTTATTTGGGGCTTAGGGAAAACTAATCCACCAATAAGAGGAACAAATTACTCATCTACATCAAGAAAGACATGTGAGTGAACAACAAGACCAGTTCATGACATCTGTCAGTGACCAATTCAGCTTCCTGGTGGACCAGGTTCAAAGAGTTCATCTCACTTGGTAAATGGACTGTACTTATATAGCGCCTTTCTATCCATCCAGGACATTCAAAGCGCTTCACACTACAGACATTCACCCATGCACACACACATTCACACACTGATGATGGCAAACTACAATTGTAGCCACAGCTGCCCTGGGGCACACTGACAGAAGCGAGGCTGCCATACACAGGTGCCACCGGACCCTCTGACTACCATCAGTGAGCAAGGCGGGTAAGGTGTCTTGCCCAAGGACACAACGACTGAGTCGATTGGACAGGGATCAAACCGGTGACCTTCCAGTTCCAGGACGACTCCCCTAACCACTCTACCACAGCCACCCCACTCCTGACCAGCCTTCCAGTAGTGAGGCCTCAGCACAGACACGTTTGTCTCAAACTAATGATACTTTAAGTGGGCAGTCATCATCATTTCCTGTCCCTCCGGTTCATCTTGCCTGTCCAGAGATGTTTTCTAGGGACTCTGGAGTGTGCCAAGCATTCCTGACACAAAATGGTCTCCATTTTGAGCTGCAGTTTCACTCTTACCCCATTGAGCCAAGATAGCCTTAATTATCTCTCATCTCATGGGCAGAGGAGAGGCATAGTATACAAGTGAGTGGGAATGCAATTCAACCATCTGTGGGTCACTTTAACTTTTTACTAAAAGTTTCACTCAAATTTTGCAATACATCAGGCCAGGACGTGAGGTAGCCAGAACTTTGTACCGACTGCATCAGGACAGGAGACGTGTTTCAGACTATGACACTGATTTCCGCACCCTGGCAGCTGGCAGTGATTGGAATCGGTCAGCTCTTTTTGACACCTTTCTGAATGGGCTTTCTGGCAAACTTAAGGGTCTGTTGGCAACTTTGAATTTGCCTGCAGATTTGGACTTTCAGGACTTTGTTGCTTTGGCAATAAAAATTGATAAGAGACTATGTGAACATCAGAAAGAGAGTTTTCTTCCACCAACTTCACCCAAATCAATGGAGACAAAATCCTACCAATAATCCAACTTCCTGGTGTCCTCAGGCTCTGGAACCAGTGGCCAACATGTCTTCAACACCATCTGTAACCTCTGATGATCCCATGGAGCTAGGCAGGGTCCACCTGTCTTCTGAAGTGCGTGAACGCTGTCTGAGGGAGGGCCTGTATCAGTCAGGCCACATAATTTTCAGCTGTCCAGTCAATAAAAGAACTCCTCTAAAGAAGACTGCACCACTTTTCCTATTAACTCAAGACATGCTAATCCCACTAWTTTTCTCACCACTCCTGAAAATATGGTTGAGCAGATTGTGCTTATAGACTCTGGTTCTGATGCTAACCTGATGGATGCTTGTTTTGCAGCACAGGAAGACTTAAAGATGTTACCTCTTGAAGAACCTTTACAGGCCACAGCATTGGATGGACGACATTTGTGTTCTGTGTCCCATCACACCTCACCAGTYAAGATCRCCTTTCCTGATTATCATTCTGAGATGATTTTTCTCCTGTCAGACTTCTTTAAACATCCTATAATCTTAGTTTAGTCTTGGCTAATACTACGTAACCCACTGTGCTTGGTTAAAGAGTCAATCTACTCCTAAGGAGGGTTTTATCCCTAAGAATCAATTTATCACATTAGATCTAGACTCTGATTATCTTAACTGTCCAGGGTTCCCATCTGCTTTCATGACCTTAAAGAGGGATTCCGCAAATCACGGGCTACCTCTTTGCCTCCTCATCAGCCATTTGACTGTGCCATTGACCTGCTGCCTGGAACCTCACCCCTAAGGGACATCTCTACTCCTTGTCCTTAACAGCCAGCTATGAAAGTCTGAGTTGACTCCACTCTCAAAGCAGGCATCATACAGCCATCTTCATCTCCTGCAGGAGCAGGGTTCTTCTTTGTGGCAAAGAAGGACAAGTCCTTTTGACCATGCCTTGATTATCAGAGGCTCAATAACATCACCATCAAGAACAGGTACCCTCTTCCATAAATCTCGTCAGCTTTTGAACATTTACAAGGTGCTAAGATTTTTACAAAGWTGAACTTGAGAAATGCTTATCATCTTGTGAGAATTAGGGCAGGTGACCAATGGAAAACTGCCTTTAATACACCCATTGAGCACTAAAGCCCCTTCTCCATGAGCACAGTTCTACTCTATTGGATCATCTACAGATTGCCCATAATTTATACATATTTTCCATCATTTTGGAGGTATACCATGGATTTTTTCAAGTTTTACAGATTTTTTTCAAAACCTGTTTCAAATTTATTTAACATGTCAGAGTCAAAACTGTTAAAAAAACAATAAATAACACGAAATTACCATCTTCCAACCTTCTCTGCGGCTAGAAACAAGTTCTCCACTTCTTCCATTCGCCTTTCTTTCTGCTTTGCAGCAGGCGCTGAGATTGCCTCTAATCACTACCACACCCTAATGTTATCCACCAGTGTTACATGTCTTCCATTGTTCATTTCTACCTCACCCCATACAGCTTCCCTTTGCCAGTTCTTCTTCAACTTTTGTGTCAACCATTCCAGCCTTTATTCTACTTCTTCCAGTAAAACCTGAGTTTGTAATTTGAACTCACCTCTGCCCCTGTTTTGGATACCTTAGCCCAGAATGCACCTTTGTGTACCGACCCCAGACTGAATTAAAGGATTATTGACTTTATGTCACTGTGTTGAATCTTGTATTAGAGTCCTTTTCCTGTGCCGTATGACAACTGTATCTGAAATATTAGCTGTGAATTTGGTATAAAGAATGACTGTATCTGAAACATTAACTGTTTTTTTTTTGCATGAAATCACAGGCGCTCCWACAGATCTTCAACAGGTCACAACAAACCAGAGACACTTACTTCACCAGGTACTCTCTRTTCCTTCATTCTGCCTCTTCCTCACATGACTGCACCTCTTCATCATTCTCTGTGCTTCTCCACAGATAGACACCATGTGCTCATCCTACCTCTCTGCAGACCTCAGGTTCCGGGTAGGTAAGCGCTTTTAAGCAAATATTACACACTGATCTAAAACTGATCCTGTCTGAAGAATCTGTGCTTATTTTTCCAGACATCGGATGTTTTAGGAGAACTTTGCGTCTTGATGCTGATTCAGAAATCTAAGGTGCCTTTCTTTCTTTACCTTCTTGTCTCAACTTGTTTTAACAAATAGTCAGAATCACATTACTTCTTGTTCATAATATTTCAGGAGCAGAGAGTTCCAGAAAGCAAGAGGGTAAGTTCATAGACCTGACCAAAGATTCAGCTGTAATAGCCTCTATGCCACGGACTTTCCATCCAATCTAGCAGTTCTTCATTCTTTAGCCACGCACTGGTCTTCTGGTTCGCAGGCAACATTGTGTTAGCAAAAGATTTTTTTCACTCGACAACTCTTAATGTTCTCCACAGTACAGAATTAGCATATTACATGTACCAATATCAATACAGGAAACGTACAGGTCCAGCCAGGTGGGAAAAAAAAAAAAATCACTCCAAAGTGGATGAAAGCCATAAAAAACAAGGGAAAGACATTGTTTATGGTTTCAGAATTTAACCCTTTTCACTATTCCTTGGCTGCTTGTTCTGTGAATTTTTCCACATAGAGCTGTGACACTTATATTGTTGGAAAGAGCAGAGTCTAGGCTTTAAATTGATGGGCTACTACTTGTATGTGTCACGAATCGACAATAGTCTCAAGATGAGCGGGACCAGAACCAAGACCAGGAGCCAGAGTAAAATTCAAGTGATTTATTTACAATGTGGTGAACAATAAAAAATACAAGAATGTGCAACAAAGGGAACAAGATCCGGGGAGGCTTGGTTCAGCAATAACTGAAAACACAAGGAGAGGCAGGATGAGTCTCGGCAGAAGTTTTTAGACAAGAAGATCTTGAGGTAAAAAGGTTTTGTTGCGGTTGCTTACAGTAACTCTGGAGGCAGACAACTTGGGAGGAGGCATGTGGAAATAGAGAACCGAGGTTACCAAGAATCAAGAGAGGCAGTCCAAAGAGTCCAACAGTGAGTTCCACAGGGAGTCCAACTTGTAAGCTGATTCCAGGAGGCTGACACTGGCAAGGAGGTTGGGGAAGGTCTGAGAACAAGGGGAATAAAGACAACAAGGTTCCAAAAAACACACTTAGAAGTTCTAGTGAATAATACTTGCTGTTAAACATTAAAGCAAGATGGCCAGGAGAGGTACCCAGAAGGCATGATGCTCCAGCRAAGACCAAGTCTCAGAATGAGCCTTTTAAAGCCAGTSAGCCTCATCAGGAGAGTGGAAACAGCTGTGGGAAGTGGAGAGCCTTGGAACCAATTAAGCAGAGCAGGGCAGGCGCAGAGCAGAATCATCACAGCATGGTTTGGATCGTTTTCCCCGACGTTAGTGAACTGAAAACGTGATGAGCTTCAGGCAGGGGCGCACTCAGGTTTTGCCTACGCTGTAATATACACTCTAGCAAGTTTTTACTTTTGCATAAAACTCATGAAAAAGTTGTCTGAAATAATTTCATACTCTGTATAACACAAACACGCGCGCACACACCCATGCACACACACATGCACACACACCTTCCTTGTGAAGGATCTAATGTTCTTGTCGGAAGCAACAAAACAGTGAATGACGAACAGCTGCCTCAGCGTCAGGCTCTCAAACTGTTCCTGTAGCTGGTGGATTTCCTCCTGGATAATATGATTTACCTCCAGCACTAAATACACAACTGCAGAGTCTGGACTAGCAGCAYAATTGTGATCCTTAGAACGTCTCTTTACCGGCTGCTGTTAGCTTCCTCCTAGTTGTCCTCTGGAGGTGGTCTTTGCTCTCAGGTCTTGGCAGTAAAAGGGGATAAATGTACATTTCCCTTTTTTAACCTCCGTCTTCTCATTTCTGTTGCTGACTCTTGAATATCCTCAGGTTAGAAGTGCTGATTACAAACACGAGCGTGAGCCTATAGCTGTTTTCCCTGTATTGCTATGATCCAYWGCTGTCRCCTTTACTCCTCATCAAGAGGAAAATGGATAAAAACTAACTACTCGATCGTACCTGCTGGTTGGTGGACACAACGGCACACAACAGAACTTATGTTTTATACCAGTAGATCACAGATGCTTTAACTTTTGTGACTTTTTCACGGACTAGCTAACGCTAAAAACAACAGGCAGTAGGTAGGAAGTGGAAGGGAGGTGCGTGGCAAGATTTTTAACGTAAATACATCATCAGTGGCCGTGGCATATAGGCTACTGTAGTGTGATGTTCGTTTACATGTGAGTGTTTTGTTTTTGTTTTACCTCCTGCACTGTATGTGCAGTTTTTATTCCATTACTCCAGACCCCAGGCTGTAGACGTGTCTCAGGGGGTAAGTAAGTGAGGAAACAAACAGCACTGTTTGCTGCTCGGCTTTTTAGACCTGCRTCACACAGATCCCTCCTTCTGAATGACCCACCTGATCCACTTTACTTTGTTGAAGATAATCTGCCTGTTATTTCTGTCATGTTAAACCTATATGCATGTAGCTTTACACATTAGAAGAAAAACACACGGACAGACTTCCTTCCTGTTATTGAAGCATGACACATTATTGACATGGCTGCAAGTTCACTTTGTTTTCTTGGTTGCATGAAGAACTTTACTGCCTCCTCTATTTGTTAAAGACAAAAACAATTAAATATTTAGATGCTGCATAGCGATAGCATATAAGACCCCTGCATGTACACAAAGCACCGGTGCACCAGAACTCACCAGAACAGACTTGTTTTGGGTGGGAGTCCAGTGAGGTGGGTGGGGCTCATTGTTGCACCTTATGG
Source organism: Austrofundulus limnaeus (assembly GCF_001266775.1). NCBI lineage: Eukaryota > Metazoa > Chordata > Actinopteri > Cyprinodontiformes > Rivulidae > Austrofundulus > Austrofundulus limnaeus. The sequence goes on from NW_013953580.1 coordinate 90,854, forward strand.
ATAGGCCTTCATCAGAGCCCAACAAAAACTCTGAAGCTCCTATGTTGAATAGTTTTWGAGTAAAAAGCATTTTTTGCATGTTCAGATACCCCTTTTCAGATGGAGCCCCATGCTCAAATATAGGGTCCATTATAAAACCATTGGTGGGTGCTGCATAGGTCCGATATTTAAAATCCTATCAAATTTCATGCTGCTAAGAGCATCCTAAATTTTTATGTTTTGGGTGGGGATCGGGGTGGGGTGGGGGCTCATTGGTGGGCCCGAAGGAGCCCTTCATCAGAGCTAAACAACAAAAACAAATCTGACCCAAAAAAGTTGGGGTTGGCTTGTTGTCTGCTCTAAAACATCTTCTTTTATATCCTTACATGTTTATAAATTTCCTGTATTGTCATTTCATTAGCATACATTAAAACCTAATAAATAAATAATTAGAATAACACAGTATTTATTCGTGTATAATACGTAAAATTTAATCCATAAAATCTTCTATAAAGTTGGGGGGTAGTATTATACTCGGATAAACATTTTTACTTATGAATTTTAACTGAAATATCAGCAAAATTATTGAGTCCTGAAATGAGACCGCGTCGTAAAAAGCAGTTGAAACGAGCTTACCTCTGACACTCCTCTGTGCTTCAGAGCGAGATAATAACAGATCCAGGCAGGCGACATGATGTGAAAAAAAGTGGGGGAAAGCAGTGCTGCAGCTCAGTAATGGTAACGAACTAATGACATTAGCGTATGACCAGGCCGCTGCTGGAACAACAACAAACACATGTTC
>NW_013953580.1:92679-93810 GCF_001266775.1 Austrofundulus limnaeus
TGTGTGTGTGTGTGTGTGTGTGTGTGTGTGTGTGTGTGTGTGTGTGTGTGTGTGTCTTTGCCAGAGCTCTCAGTTCCACCCTATTCTGCATCTAGTTTCTCAGCTCCACACCAGAGGAGAGCGAGGACTCTTGATGCGCGTACGTACCTCACTTTGCCTTCACTTGGTACTTTTTATTTTTCCTCTGCTTGCCATCGATTATTGCAGTTAACTGGTTAACAAAACAAAGACATGTAGAAGAAAATGCTTTGTTTTTACATGTATCCAGTGATACAGTCTGTCATTAGACTGCAGTTTTTTTTTTTTTTTGATTTCTCAGCATATTTTCTGAGGACAGGTCATGACAGAATGTCTGGTTCAAACATGTTTTTCTCCATTCTCTGCTCACATGTTGACAACGTTGTTCCACATTAATTGCATTTCCAAGCGGAAAGAATAATTACAGAGTGAAATTGGTGCAGCTGTAAGGTGAACTAATCATCCGTTGCTCTGTAGCAAAACGAACAAAGTATGAATGAGACTGTTGGTCCYGTCCAACCACAAACCATTGTGTTGTTTTCCTGCAAAGGAAATAAAAACTAAGACTAAAACTGTGCAGAAAATGATCGTCTGCAGATTGTGTGTGTGTGCAGGCTGAACTGCAGGGGCCCGGAGGTATCGAGAGCAGAGGCTACTTCCTCTACCGGGTATGTAAAGGTTTGTCCCAGAACAACAAAACAACCAGATCAAAACAGAATATCATGAAAATATAAGAAACGTTTGTTTATTTTTTTTAGCCACGAAATGGAAGAAGGTCTTTAGAATATGAATGAAGGTAATGATGAATTTTTTTTGCTTGTCCTGAATAAAATCCCATTACAAGAAAACCATGAAAACTAATATATTTATTGTTGTGCTGCTTCAGAACCTCCAGCTGGTGTCAGGAGACCGAGTCATCGACAGAACCTCAGCCAGTTCCTCTGCTGTATAATCATCATCCAATCTGCATATTAAAATACTTCATTCATCCAGATTTAATCTGTGTGGATTATTTAGAGAAACAGACTGTGGATTTATGAAAACATCAATCATTTTAGCTACAACTTTAAAGTCCTTGTAGATATTTTGAACACATTTTACAAACATATTTAT
>NW_013953580.1:96043-97701 GCF_001266775.1 Austrofundulus limnaeus
CTCATGGACAGAAACTGGAAGTTGGTTCCACAAGAGAGGAGCTTGATAACTGAAAGCTCTGCCTCCTATTCTACTTTCTACTTTTCAAAATATTCCACTGAATATATTTATTTGTTGAATATCATTTTTTTCTCTGGACGTGTAATATGAAGCAATGRCATTTGTGGAATATTAAATTATGATAAAAGGTCAAGACTGCAGCTTAAAAGTCCAAGTTTAGGAAACTATCAATCATTTCCTTTATTTACAGGGACAAAACTTTCATCATTTCAGAAATGGTACAATAATTAGATTATACAACCAAATTCTTACAAATCCAATTAATGTTAATACTGTAACACACCAGTTACTAAAATTAACATTTTAAATATCTCATTTGCTTCCTGTTTGGGATTTTATTATTTTAAAATTCATAAAGTCAATGCTCGATCCACAGGAAAAAAAAAAAAACAGCTCGTGTTTATCCTCTCCTGCCCCCTGCTGGTCATCTCCATGTTTCACATCATTAACAGAAGGCAGATATCTGAATCTAGTAGGAAATAAATTTATTTCTCAGGCTGTGGTTTAAAGATTAACCTCATATTGTACATTAAATTAAATATATTAAACATCACCACAGTTACAGCTGTAACTAACATTAACCAAAACACTGAAGTTGAACTCATTTTTTCTACAAAAAACTAAAACAATCATTTCTTCTTTGACACAGATCTCACAAACAATAGTTCTGCTTAAAAATATATATCACATCATGTTTATTAAGCATTTTAAAGTTTATAGACATTTCAACCAAATAGTATTTTACAGAACCTGTCAAATATTAACAGCTTCAATTTAAAAAAACAAAAAAAACAAAACTCTTCTCTCTTAGAGCAGAACCAACCTTTTATTTTACAGCATTACAAGAAAACAATGAATCTAAAAAAGTAGACAGTCTATGAAATAAAAATCAAACACATTAAATGACCTTGTGTTGTGGGATCTGTAGCTGGACTTCATGAGAAAGAGTCACTGGTCTGTTTTAACCTGGAGAGGCCAGAACTGTATACAGGTCTCATTAGAAACTCCAAGCATTTAGAAAAGCTGTGGTCAGGACCAAGCTACCAGGTCTGGCTCGGAAAAACTTACCCTACGTAGAACTAGAAAGACCCAAACAAAAGTAGGAGCATGAARGCGACTTACCCTCTGACTAAACACTGAACCAGGCACATCAGTGGATCCAGACCAGAAAAACATCAGAACTCACAATAAAAAGAAAACTTTCATTCAACACTTAAAAAGTGGACATATCATGTTTTTAAATCCTTCTTTCACATTTTAATCACTCAGCTGGAGTCTTTATAAAGTGGAACTACAAAGCTTTGGTCTGAATTTCTCATTTCCAGCCACTCTTTCACCCCTTTTCTGAGGTATGCATCAAAGCAGCTCGTTTTGATGCTGTTCCTTTAAAAGGATCCATGATTAGTTGTAACATTAGAATTTATTTGATAAACAAAAATTTTAGCTGTAAAATAAAGACTGTAAAAATACTGTAGGATGTTTAGTTTTTATCATTTTTAAACTAAAAGTTTAAAAATATATTACACGGTCGGGGCCATTTTATTTACACACAAAGCATTCTGGGTAAATGATGACGTGGATAGGTCCTTGGTATGAGG
>NW_013953580.1:98362-99798 GCF_001266775.1 Austrofundulus limnaeus
ACACTTGTCCGTCCAGCCTTACGTTGGAGCCAGAGTCCGACCCAGAACCAGAGTCTGACCCAGAACCAAAGTCCGACCCAGAACCAGAGTCCGACCCAGAACCAGAGTCTGACCCAGAACCAAAGTCCGACCCAGAACCAGAGTCCGACCCAGGACCAGAGTCTGACCCAGGACCAGTGGAGAATGAAGATGAAGAAATTGTAGTTGGTAAGTCAAGACCCTATTTAGAAGTTCCATCACAAATAATTCCATGTACCGTGATAATTCAGAAAACATCACAAAAAAAAAAACAGGAAACTGAACAGGCTGAAAAATCTGACCCAAACAGAACATAAAGATATCTTTTCAGCACCAGGAGAGGCTAAATTCAACTTTTCTGCAGAGACTCCAAGTGTTCAAAATGTATTTAACAGTTAAATGGACTTTTAAAAAGAAAAACATTTTTAAATTACGTTAACTATTTGTGCTTTTCTATTCCATCCTGGTGCTTCTGTGGTTCTAAAAGAATCCTCCTTTCTTCCTGAAGTYCAGAACAGATTTTCTGTGAGAACATGAAGTTTAATAGAGTGGACTTTCAGAATGAACCTTTCTGAGATGGTGGAGAGGGGTACTGCATATCAGGGTCAAGTTTAGATCCACTGGACTTCGTTTAGGTCAGTCCAGGTCCAGGTGATGGGAGAAGAGTCCAGATTATCAGCTTCACATTCAGCTGCAGCCGGTACAATTTTTACTGTGACCACATCTAAATCTTTGGGAAATAAAATTTAATTTTAATCATAACCTCTGATTTACAGACAGAGTGGAAACAAAGGTTCTGTTGTCCAAAAAATAAAAAGTTTCTGTTGATCCTGTCAGAAATACAGTCTCTCTACAGCAACTGAAACTAAACATTTCCTTATTTTACAAAGTGAAAAAGTCTATTTTTCCTCTTCTTAAAATCCAGTTTCTGGTTTGATGAACAGAGCAGATAAGGCAAACGCCAGGAAAACAATCCCTCCAATGATTGTAACTGTGGAAACAAATTTTAAACATTATYTAAACACCGATTAATATATAATCACAGTTAAAACACACTGATGCAGAAAAAAGAAAAGCTGAGATCGACCAGAGATCAGTAAAATGTTACCATCAGTGAGTCACAGCAGAGAACAGTGTGTACACGTCAACAAGCAGGAACAAGAACTTTCTATGAACTCAGGTCTCCTACAGTCAGACATCTAAAGAACAGTTACACTCAGAATTAGGACACTTGGTTCCTGTTGGTTACGTGCAGACCATTGGTCCGTGTTTACATGCAGATTATTGGTATTGGTCCGTGTTTACGTGCAGGTTATTGGTCCGTGTTTACGTGCAGATTATTGGTATTGGTCCGTGTTTACGTGCAGATTATTGGTCCGTGTTTACGTGCAGATTATTGGTATTGGTCCGTGTTTACG
>NW_013953580.1:100798-107655 GCF_001266775.1 Austrofundulus limnaeus
TGATTGATTGATTGATTGATTATGACTTTATTGTCATTGTACGGAGCACAATGAAATTGTGACCTATTTCAAATTTAAAAAATGTTTTTATCATGAAGAAGGTTTGAACTATAAAGCTCTAAAGAGGACATGGTCCTCACATGTTGTCCATGAGGATGTTCTCAGTATTTTATGAATTCATCTACATCTAACACACATAACTGCACACTCTTTGTGTCCTACACAAAGCTGCAGGAGTGATGGAAACATTAACTTTTGGTCTATTGCGTTATCACTCAAAAACATTACTATTGTCCATCTATTCTTTTGTAAACTGAAATTATTGAAATTTTATGATTTGGTTGATTACAATATTTTGTTAGTTATGTATAAGGCTCACCTTAACACATTACCTATAAACATCTAGAAAAACTTTACAAAGAGGGAGAGCTGTTATAATCTTAAGGGGACAGAGATGTTCATTAAAACCTAAATTTTGAACGTTTGAAAGAACGGTGCAGCTCACTCMAAGGAGTTAAATTGTGGAATGTTCTGGAAAATGATGTGAAATGTGCCAAATCACAGTACATGTTCAAGAGAATGATAAAGGTTGGATTGTTGAAAAAATATGAAATTGTATAATGTGTAAACATATAATTTGTTGTTCTTGAATGATTTGATGTTCTTGTTTTGTTAACTGAGGATTATTGTTGTTTGAATTTATACTTGAGGAAAAAGGGGGCAGATATTATAAGATTTTGTTCTTCTCTCTGCTTCCCTTCATTTCGTTATGTTTGTATTTTTATTGTGTATAAAATTTTGTTTTTTAATGAAATGAATAAAAATTTATGAATGAATGAATGAATGAATTGTTCTGTGTTTACGTGCAGAATATTATTCTATGTTTTTGTGTAGATTATTATTCTGTTTACATGTAGACTATTTGTGTTATTGTTCTGTGTTTATGTACAGAATATTATTCTGACTTTATGTGCAGATTATGCTGTTTACGCACAGATTAGGAAGGAAAGGTTGCGGAGTTGATGTAAAACTGGCAGCTCTGTTAGTTTACATCATTTTTCTTTAAGATTTCTGTAGCCTAATGTTTTGTAACTGTGTGAGACATTCAACAACAAAGCTTTGCAAAGCCCCAACCTCTGGGTGAACTGGATTATTATTTTTTTTCCATAGGTACGCTGTATATCCAGTACAGCACCCTGAGGGTGATGTTCCACAGAAAAGTGTTGTTGAATAACTGGAGAGAATTAAAACCACCCCCCTCCACCTAAAAGCCTGTATGTGATCAGGTTTGAACAAGGTAAGACTCTGGTGGTCTTATCTGCACCTGCAGTTACAGACCTGCAGATGACAGCCCACCCTGCTCTCCTCTAGTTTGGTTCAGGTTCTGAACTTCTGATTTGTTTGGTGTTGGAACTAATCGTGTCATTGTTTGAGTTTTGTAAAAAGTGAACACGGACTGGAGGAAGAGAAGAAGCTGTTTTTGTTTGAGCACCAGTTTGTTCCTGGTTCTGCCAGGAGTTGTTTTGTTTTATTTTTCATTGGCAGATCACTTTAGACGTTAGACCGTTTGGTTTGTCACGACTCTTTACTGGTTCAATAAACCTGCTGACACACTGAATTTTCTTTAACATGCTGATCTCTGTGGAAATGAGGACAAGCTCATAATATTATGACCCACAGTTTCCCTGGGATTAGCTAACACTGTATTTGATGCTGAGACCAGATAAAAACTAGATGTCAGTAGAGTCTGTAGGTCACTGACCCATAAAGGTTTTACTTTTAATAAAGGGAAACAGGAAACATTCCATGGACTGAGCAGAACTTCTGTTCTTAGTCAGTGTGCATTGCCACACACACTATTGTCTTCCTGTTTCTCTTTAATATTATTATTATTATTATTATTCCGTCATCTTCCACCTCGGCACGCTACTCCTCTTGCATGCTTTGTCCTAGAGCTGCCATTATAATTTGTATCTGTAAAGGTCCTGTGCCAAATGATGGATATGACTTTCGGTGTCTGTACAACTTGTAGTTTTTGAAATATTAATGTTTAAACTTTATTCTAAAATTCATATAATGGCAGTCAATAGGGCCTTGTAATGGTACAATACTGCCCCCTGCTGTACTCAACTTGGTACTGCACCATAGTTTAATAATATTTCAACTCAGTAGTTCAGTCAGTGTTTACAACACTAATATGATTGAATTTTGATGTTTTACTATAATATTGTCTTAATACTGCTCTATTGTTGTAATATATTGCAGTTTAGTGTCAACAATTGCATTGGCAATATGGCCTCTTTCAGCACACATACAAACCTMCCACTGGGAGTACCTACTGCAGCAGCTCCGATAGTCTCATGGTGAACACTGTGGGCTTTCATGCAGTAGATCAGGGTTCAATCCCAGCCATGAACAAACAATTTCATTAAAACTACATATTTTCACATGTCATAATGTAACACAATCACACTAATTACAAACACCTGCTGACGTGACAGGCACAAGCTGGGATAGAAAACACATTTGAACTTGGTCACAGTTCATTCTGCAAGTGCACTGCTGCATCCAMAGCCATGCTACATGGAAATGCACACTTGTTTTTACATCGTAAAAACCCATGTCTAGTTCACTTTGTGTTTCTTGTTACATGTTCTCAGGTCACATTAGAGCACATGGTCTTTTACTGAGCAGATTAGAGTAACGGTGACGAAGATCTCACCTGTTCTCACAGAGATCTTCTGAGCTATCATTCTCCCTCCAACAACAGCCAGTCCTGTACACAGACCGTGTCCCAGTGTGCCTCCCACTGCAACTCCAAACGGATCCTGGAAACACAAACARGATGAAGCGGCAGAAAGCAACAAGTACGATTGTTTGCGTGCCGAGGACAGAGTAACAAACCTCCCGGGCGGCGAGGATAATGGTGGTCAGCTGTGAGCGATCCCCCCACTCTGCCAGGAAGGTGAGGGTCAGGGCCTGGATAAAGATGGGTGAAATGAAGCTGGGGCACCTCGACTGTGGCGGAGCCATTCCCGTTCCAGCCTCCACATCTGGAGCAGCGTTCAGCAGCTTGGACCGCTGCAGCTGCAGACCAACAACAAAGACCAGGGTTTCATGTCTTCAGGTCTGGATTATTTTTAAACTCTGCACCTAACCAGACCTAAAACTGGATTTAAAGTTCGAACCTCCACAGAGAAGAAACAAAATGTCAGCTGTCTTTATCTTTTTAGTTTATAGCATCCTCCTCCTGCAGGTGTTGTGCTGAAACCAGGGGTGATAGTGGAAAAAAAAATCCTGAGCCTGCACTTTTTTATCTTCAGTAAACATCCTTCCACTGGTTTTTCTCCTCTGACAGCTCCAATATTGTTTCCAGTTCTTTTTCAAACTTGTGCTAACAAAGAAATTTATTTTATTTTGAGCACCGCTACAACCTTATATATTGTTTTGTCATTTGGAATTATTAAAACTTCATGAGTTGGTTGATTACAGTATTCTACAGCTTATGTTTAAGGCTCATAAAAACACACTACCTTTCAATATACAGTTAAATTTTGTTAAAAGAGAAACCTCTTATAATTTAAAGGGAAATGAAGTATTTGTGAAGCACAGATTTCGAACAAGTTTGAGGGAACGGTGTGCGTCGATACAGGGAGCGAAATTGTGGAATGATCTGGAGAGTGATGTTAGAAATACTGGGTCATTGTGTTTAAAAGAATGATTAAACTTGGTTTATTGAACAAATATAAATTAGAATAATGGGCATTTATGTAAGTTTTATTTGTTGTTGTTTCTGTTTTGTTGTATTTTTGTATCTAGAAGACTATTAATATATTTTCTTCTTTTTTTCTTTGTAAAAAGGGGCAGATATAAGATTTTTTCTTCGTTCTGCTTCCTTTCATTTTATTTTGTGATATGTTTTGTATTTTCTGTAATGTAAACTTTTTTGTTTTAAATGAAATTAATAAATGAATAAAACAAATCAAATCAAAAACCTCTGCTGGATCTGAATCAAAGTTTTGGCTAACACCAAGTCCCTCCCCCATCTGAGTTCTGATTGGCTAGTAGGTCTGTCTAGTGTGTTTAAAGGGATCCCTGATTAGTTGTAACATTAGACTTCATTTAATAAACATATTTTAACTGTAAAATAAAGACTGTAAAAATACTGTAGACTGTTTAGTTTTTACAATTTTTAAAAATGTTAACACAGACAGAGCCATTTTATTTCCACGCAAAGCATTCTGGGTAAATGATGATGTGGATAGGTCCTCGGTGCGAGGCTGCTAGCGAGCTATATCCACCCTGAAGGTTAATCTTGGACAATATCTGATGATCGACTCTTTTAAATGAAACCAGAGAGCGTTGACAGAGAGGAGAAGGTAGAAATGACTCAGCCTGGAACTGAAAATATGGATGGAGGACAACAGAGCTGCTTCATGAAGAAGAACCTCAGCTTAACCTGTTAGCTTTAGCCCCGACGCTATCACCATAAGTATTAGCTCAGTGCTACACATTCTCCTCTTGTCACTGAGGTCCTCCATCCACATGACAGAGAGGGGAACACAAAAATGACTCAGTCTGCAACTGAAAATATGGATGGAGGACCTCAGTTTAGCTTGTTAGTTTGTCGCGCTAGCGCTGAGCTAATACATATAAGGCAATACAGTGTCGGCGCTAGCACAAAGGCTACCAGGCTAAGCTGAGGTTGTTCTTCCATGAAGCAGCTCTGTTGTCCTCCATCCATATTTTCAGTTCCAGGCTGAGTCATTTCTACCTTCTCCTCTCTGTCAACGCTCTCTGGTTTCATTTAAAAGAGTCGATCATCAGATATTGTCCAAGATTAACCTTCAGGGTGGATATAGCTCGCTAGCAGCCTCGCACCGAGGACCTATCMACGTCATCATTTACCCAGAATGCTTTGTGTGGAAATGAAATGGCTCCGTCCGTGTTAAAACATGTTCTTGAAAATGATAAAAACTAAACAACCGACAGTATTTTTACAGTCTTTATTTCTCAGTTAAAATATGTTTATTAAATAAAGTCTAATGTTACAACTAACCGGGGATCCTTTTATTAACACCATGTTTGTAGACTCTGTTGTACTTAGATGCAGCCGTCATGTTTTTATCTGAAGAAGTGACAGAACTAACCACATGTCAGGCTTTAGTCGTGTGTCAACTTACTTCTTCATCCTTCTTCTTGATCTCTGCCTGCACCTCCTCCAGCTCCTCCTGGCCTTCATCTGGACTCATCTTCAGTCCCTCTCTCAACATGCGCACACCAAAGATGGCAAACAGAGCCGTGGATACGTAGTAGGTGTAGATCCGAGGGATAACCGTGGTGGCRTAGCCGAACAGGACTGGTGGGAAACGAGCAGCAAAACGTTCGTTAGTAACAGGAAGTGATGGCTCCACGGCTGGATGCAGAGGAGCAGAGACAAACCTGAGAGACAAGTCATGAGCCCCAGGGCCAGCATGGCACCAGCCAGCACGGTGAGGCGGTTGTACCGCATGGCCATGATGGCAGCGATGAAAAACGTCTTGTCTCCCAGCTCGGACACGATGATGACGGACAGGGACGCCACGAAGGCGTGAATGAAGCCCAGGTTGGCTTTGCTGGAGGCATCTGCAGAAACAGCTGGGCCTGCTGGATGAAGCGTGGTGGAAACTTTCTGTGAACCAGAACACAAGACTGGTTTTATTTATTTATAGCATTTGATCCWGCAGTGGACGTGCACGAGCTGCAAGTTGACATGCTTGAACATAAACCATGTGATTGTTTCAGACTAATAAACATCAGGTCTGAAAGTGTGTAAATGCTAACAAGATTAGTTGGCAGAAAATTAGTTTAAAATATCGCTACAAAGACCCGGAACTGTTGGTTAGCATGTTAGCTCGCAGCCAGGCGGCTCGGAGACGGTTTAACTCAACAAAACAAAACATTTATCAGGAAGATTGAAGTCAAACTTTATTTTTGTTTATTTTACCTCTGCTGGAGGCTGCTCCTGCACAGATCTGTGCTCCTCGTTAACCGCGCCGGAAACTCCGACCGACAGCAGCACGACGAGCAGAAGCATTACGTTTCTGTTCACCAGTGCTCCTTCTCTCCCCACCAACAGACCCATTTTTACGACCGGAACCGACCCAACGGGATGACTTTCTTCCCCGTTCGTCACTTCATGTCGCTGAAAACAAAACGGACTAACTTCATATCGAAAAACTAGTTTGACGGACTTCCTGATGATACACGTCAAGATACAAGCCGAGTTCTGTGGCTGCCAGCCGCACCGGGCACGTGATTGGATAGTTAACAGAATGACCTCACATGTAAACCGCTTAGTGATTGGATAGTTAACAGAATGACCTCACATGTAAACCGCTCAGTGATTGGACAGTTGACAAAATGAAGTCACATCTGAATGGCTCGGTAATTGGACAGCATTGTTGCCAATCTCAGTTTCTTTCATTCATTATTACAGTAAAATGTACTAAAAAGATAATTTTTTACTAAGTGATTTTACATCTTTACTGCTGTTTATTTATTTTTCATTCAGTTTTTATTATTTAGAAGTATACATTGCTTAAAAAAGTTTTCACCCTGTAGATGTTTTATGTTGTTTGCCAAATAAATAAATAAAATAAAATAAACCTAGTTTGTCTAAAGCTGAGGTTCGCAACCTGTGGCTCTGGGGCCACATGTGGCACTTTGGTCCCACTGCAGCAGCTCTTTGAAGCTTTGACCAAAGATAACATGAGATTATTATTATTATTTTGGTAAGCTTTAGCAGTTTTTCAGTCAATGTGTTTGCAAATATGTGACCAATGATATATATATATGTACATATACATGTACCAGTA
>NW_013953580.1:108655-109794 GCF_001266775.1 Austrofundulus limnaeus
AGTATAAATAACCAAAATTACTACTTAAGTAAAGTAAAAAAGTATTTGTACTTAGTTACTTGGGTCAGTGTATCTTTTGGTCATTCAATTTTAATTTTGGAAACGAGTATTAAAAAACATGAAACGAGCGGTTATTTGATTTTTGTTTTAAAACACTGAAATAAAAATTAAAATACAACGCGTTTCTCATTCTTAGTGTCAAAAAGGGATAAACAAAATTTTAAAAAATGATTTGAATTTCATTTGCTGTTTCAGATAGCAAAAAAGAAAATTACTTTAAGACAGAAACGGAAAAAGGCTTGTTTATTTGTATTTTACGACTGTCAATTCCCCCACCACAGGGGGCACTTGCCTAGCAGCTCTGCAAAATGAAACACTTATTTCTGCAAATAAAAGGCTGAAACACAGAGAAATATGTCCATAAATGAGCTGTAATGACTGTTGRTCTTTGACCAAAGACTTTGCAGAGGTAATTCATGTGGTTTTTGGCCAAATAAGTCTCTTTTACTKAATACATGCCGGCTACTGCCTCCACTTCACCTCCATTTCTCTCAATAAAAAGCAAAATATGACAGATTACTGTAACCCTAAAATAATCTGTTTCATCACCAGAAGGCGTGTCTGCAATATGAAAGTTATTCGATAAACATCCCATTACAAGTAAAAAGCATTGGTACTGATCTCGGTATTGTTGTGTCTGGTTCGTTTCGGTTCTGCTGGGCTGTCGGTGAAGTGGACGTTCCCCGCTGGACCCCTCCGTCTCCCTCGTCGTCTGGTGGCTGCTGACGGCTGTTTGCTGCTTGCTGCTGAGTTTCTTTCCTGGTGGGTGGCTGGAAAATCAGCGCGTGTCTGCCTGTAAACTTGTTGACCGTCAAAAAGGCTCTTGAGCTAACACTTGAATGAAGAAAAGACTATATCTTCAGCTTCTGGACATGTTTATTCAGCGAGAGAGATGGAAGAGATCCATACAGCGTGATGGTAAGTGGGCTCTGAACAAAGGGCGCGCGTCCGCCTCGATGCTCGCTCACGCCTTAAAAGGGGCGGTACATGAAAATACACTACAGTCCCCCCTTCGATTCTTCAGAATCGACAAATAATCAAACATACATACATCTCACATAAAAGACACATTGTCCAGC
>NW_013953581.1:0-11120 GCF_001266775.1 Austrofundulus limnaeus
GTACTTGTAGGACCTCACGATTTCAATGTCCATTCCCTGGATGTTCACTGGTACAGAAGGCAAGTGTTTGGACCTGCGGAAGTCCACCACCAGTTCTTTTGTTTTTCCTGTGTTGATCTGCAGACAGTTCCTCTGGCACCATTCCACAAAGTTCTGAGTCAGTTCTCTGTACTCCTCATCGTCATCGTCCTTGATGAGACCAACAATAGCAGAGTCATCCGAGAACTTCTGCAGGTGACAGCTGGCAGAGCTGTACCTGAAGTCAGCAGTGTAAAGAGTGAAGAGGAAGGGGGCAAGGACAGTTCCTTGTGGARCCCCGGTGCTGCAGACCACCTTGTCTGACTGACAGCCCTTGGTCCTCACATACTGTGACCGTTCTGTGAGGTAATCTAGGATCCAGGTGATGAGGTGGTTGTCCAGACCCGTGTACTCCAGTTTGTCCTTCAGTATCAGGGGTTGGATGGGCTTGGATGGGTTGGATATCAGACAGGCTTCGACTCTTGGTGTTTTTAAATCTTAAAACATGTTTGTTTTCAAAAGCCTTTAATTCAGCATGAGTTGACTTTTCTTCTTCTATGTTTTTTATATTGTGTTGTTGTGATCTGTGAAACACTTTGGTTGTTTTAAATGTGCTAATTAATTGCTTCATTATTTTTTTACTGTTTTGATGAAACATTTAACTCTTTTATTCAAACTTGAGACTGTTAGGCATTTCTTGTTTTGAATATATTTTTATTGTCAAAGTTGAAGTTTGTAATAATGTTTTTCACTTCATGATATTATGCATGGGGACCAGAATAAAGAGATCCTCAAAGTTTCTATTTTTTCCAGCAGTTTCCCCAGTCTGGCTCAGCAGTTCTGCACCTGAACCAGGACCATGCTTTGATTTCCACCGGTGCCGTCAAACACTTTCTCTGTTCTTTGAGGCCAACTGAACATCCGTCTCTGCAGCCACAACAAATCAAATTGAAATCAAATTAAAAAACAAGAATGGTTTGTGCAAATAATTCTTCATATATATTAATTAAACGCATGATTATAGAAATATTAAGCACTGTTCTAATTACTGTTGCTGCATCAATGTGAGCTCTTCTAGTTTGGTCACATTCCAAACAGCTGTGTGAGGTGGTGTCTCAGGTAATGACTGCAAACAGAATGTATCATGAGGTAGATCACTGCATGTTTGCAAGATTTGCATATTAGGACCAAAGTTATTTTAGTCTAATCTAAAGCAGAACACCTCTGAAATGCCAATGAAAAAACAGAGTTACTTCCTGTTTATCAAGTTCAGACAGTTTCTTGTTCCGGTTACTTTTGAAAGTTAAGCTTCATAAAACTTTACAGAAAAATCCCAAGTCTCTGCAGGAAAGATTTAAGCTCACCTAAAGCATGAGTTCATTGCACAAGTTGTTCCCCTGTTCTTAAGAGCAGTAATTAATGACATTCCCACGATCGGAGCAGTTCACAGATCAGCGCCTACAAATCTGAGGCCGTGTTCATCGGACGGAAAAGGGTGGATTAACGTCTCCAGGTTGGGGGTGAAGTTCTACCTCAAGTGGAGGAGTTCAAGTATCTTGGGGTTTTGTTCATGACTGGGGGAAGAGTGAAGCGTGCCACTGATGGGTTGGTGCAGCTTCAACAGTATTGTGTACCAGTCTGCTGTGGTTAAGAGGGCACAGATCTGTTTACCAGCTGGTCTACATTCCTACCTTCATCTACGATCATAAACTTTGGTAGCGCATCAAGAACAAGTTCCAAAGAACAAGATCATGGATGCAAGTAGTCAAAATGATGTTTCTCCACTGGATAGCTAGACTCTCCCTAAAGCACCCATATTCCATCTAAAGCCAATCAGTTAACACACGGGCATGTGATTGTTCAACACACACCTTCCAAAGCTAATACACACCCTGACGAGCTCCTGGGAAACCTGGGAATCTGTGCAGTGTTGTACAAAGTACTACAAAGTGATACTTGAGTAAAAGTACAAGTATCTTACCAAAATATTATTTTTATAAAAATTAAAGTCTTCTTTAGGAATATTACTTGAGTTAAAGTCTTAAAGCATCTGATGTTTGTACTTAAGTATTAAACGTAAAAGATATTGATTTAAAATGAGCAGTTAGATTTTCTGTAAGGACATTTATCAGGAGGCGACCTCCCCAAAAACTGCAGAAATGACTGTTGTATTAAAAGAATGAACGGATGTTTAATTTAGGATGCACTAGTCCAGCTGTTTCAGAACGGGGTTGGTTGTGACACTTTTTACTTTCGTTTAAGTTAAAAAAAATGCTATGCTTAGTCAATCTAATTTCAATGTGTAATGGAACCCAAAAGTGTCTTTTTGAAATAGAAGAAACATATCCTTCTCAGGAGGATTTATTAAAAAAGATATGCATTAATAAACATGATTTGTGCATTTATGACAACCAACCCCATCGTGGGGTTGGTTGTCCCAATTATATTTCAATGAGAAAATATTTAGAAAGAGGCTTTTAAAATATATTACTTTAAAAAAAATTTTAATTTACGATGTTTAATTTTATATCTTAGTTGATAAGAAAACATTTTATATAGGTAACAACATCTTATTTGCTATAAACTCATAGGACTTGTCAAAAATTTGAATAAAAAACAGATAAAAGTTGTCTGTATCTGAACAGAACGGGCCTGTCCATTTTTATTCAGTCATTGTCTGCATCCCAGTTCTGACAGATGTAAAGAGGCTGTCCTGGTGTGTCTCACTGGCACCAATGGGCCAATTTCATCCCCAGAAACCTCTGATGGACTTCTTGTTTGTATCTTGCCAGTGTTTGATAATTGATATTAAAGTCCTTTGCTGTACTTCAGATAGATTTGTGCAGCAGTTTCACGGTGCAGACTGCCCTGAGCATCACGTCAGGTGGTGTCTGGTCATTGTTGGTCATGTGACAACCAACCCCATCAGGAATGTTTTGCTAGCAGTTGTGCTCGCACATGTTATAGTCTAGCAAAGAAAAATAACGTTCTAACTATAGCTCTGCCTTTTTACTTTCAAATGCCAATAAGTGTTTAATTCTAAAATTTAAAATTCTAAAATGGATTTAGAATCTAAATCCATTGTTTGAAGGCAATTCAAAATGATCACAAAAATAATCAAAATTTACATTATGATGTGAAAAACACAAGTCCTCTTATCTCAGTGAAAGATGTCACACTGCTAAAATAAAAAGGCAGGTAGTCTGTGACAACTATTTTGGAAACTCACTCACAAAAAATTTGTACCAGCGCTTAGCAGAAAAGATTTAGCAACTGTAACAACCAACCCCGTTCTCCCCTACATATACTGTACCAAGGCTGCCCAAAACTTTTCCCCAAAAAGAAAATCTATCTGAGGGCTGTGGCTAAATGCAATAATATAATTCATGAAATACAAATACTTCTTAAGTACAGTCCTTTTATTTGAATGATTCTGTCCTGCTGGAGTGTGACATGATTTGTTTGTGTAAAAACTAATACATTATCAGTTTTATATATTTATACTTCTCATTCAACCACAGTTAAATTCACTCTATCTAGGAGGCACAGTTTATATGGATAGTTTTTATTTTTTACTATAACAAGCTGGAATGAAAACAAGCAACAATAAAATAAAAGTAATGACTTTCTACTTTATGTCTTTTAAAAAATGTAAGTAGAAAGTACAGATAATTGTGTGAAAATGTAATTAGTAGAAGTAAAAAGTAGATTGAAATATAATTACTCAACTAAAGTACAGATACCCAAAAATTCTACTTAAGTACAGTAACACAGTATTTGTACTTAGTTACTTAACAACTCTGAATCTGTGGTATACATCACTGCATAGGGTTTGTTCCCACAGAGTCTACACTAAAACAAACAAACAAACAAACCTTCAGGAGTCTGCTGTTATTTGTTTCAAATCTGTTCTGGTTAAATCGTCTCTGTGCACAGCGTCTGTTTTATCTCATCCATAAGTCTTTGCCTGTTTGACTATCTGTCTGCAGAAGTACAATAGCTGGATTCTAGAAGTGATTACTTTTTGGTTTTTTGGAAGCAAGTAGTTGAAGTAAAATGCAGTGTTGGAGTCATTTCAGCATAAACATGTCCACGAACCCCTGACCAACCACACAATATGTTCTAATGCAGGGTGTGTGTGTGTGTGTGGGGCGGTGTTCCCCTGGCAGGTTGTGTCAAGAGAAAGGTGGAAGAGTCGAAGCTGAGAACTGCACGACATGATTTTAATCATGACGATATTCTGTGATGATATTGTATATAAGTGCTGTCCACTGGAGGCCTGTAGAGACAGGGTGAGAAGTTCTGTTATCCAGGACTGACTGAGTTGAGGTGGTTCACCTGGTAAAGGAACATCTCCCTGTCCGACTGGGAGGAGACCCCAGGGAAGACCAGGACACGATGGAGAAACTATTGGTTGGGGAACGCCTTGGAATCCTCTCAGAGGAGCTAGAAAAGGTGGCTGGGGAAACTTCTGCTCAGTTCGTAGGTTTTGGTTTGGATGAATCTCTGCCTTTTGTTCCTCACATTTAACAATTGGTTAAAAAAAGCTGAAAATAAAGCTGGGTTTTTATTTTATAATTAGAACTTGTCTATATTTTGAGGCAAGAAAACGTCTTGTTGTTGCCATATTTTTACCCATCTTAGATTATAGATGTGATTTATGTGCCCACCTCTTGTCACTGGTTGCATTTGTTGGACTCTGTACATCATGGAGCCTTGTGTTTTATCTCTGGTCTTAGAGCCCACCACTGTCATCTGTATACCAGCGTTGGATGGACTGCCTTATCCACCCACAGATTTGTTCATTGGCATAATCTACAGTAGTTTACAAAGCAGTCTTGGGTTTACTACCCCCTTACATCCTGTCCTATAGCATAAAAAACCCAGAAGGTCATTTTCCATGCTTGGATAATATAATTTTTATTAACTGTATGTTATGACTGAGGTCACTAATTGTGTTAATTTAAGTATGCAGGTGCTGTCATTGGATGGAAGACTGGAGACGACTGATTGGTGGCCTGCCGGAGCTGATGAAAGACGTTGACGTGGACTTCCTGTCATCCATCCTCTGCTCATCCCAACCGGCCACATTGTTTGTTTGTGTACTCCTAAGCACATTATGTAAACAGCCCAGACCCAAGGAGTTTGTAGGAGTGAGCTGCCGTTTATTTTGGTTCCTGATTTTCTCCTGTTTATCTTAGGGAGGTAAGTTTTTTTTTCATTTTGTTTATTTCTTTTTAAATATGTAAGTTTTGATTGAATTAGATAGATCCCCTTTGTTATTTTCAGCATTAGCTCACTCTGAAGTTAATCAACTCCTAATGTTGTAAAAATCCTTTACCACAAACACCATGTAAATAAACTCCATTCTTTATTCATTCAGTTGTGTGCTGGCTGCTTGAGATCTGACGAGGATGGATCTTTCATGTTGTGATCTGGCCACCCATAGACAGGTGGTAACATTGCTCCCTCAGACTGGAATCTACTGCAGAAAGACTTGAAGTTGCAGAAGTTGGTCTCTTTCAATGTCTTTAGGGCCATTCTTAAACAGTTTGTACACAAGACATTTGTAAATGTTTTAACTGATTTTGTACTCTACTTTAGTCCTGTCTTAGCTTTTATGGGTATTCTTGTTTTTTATTATGATGTATTTGATTGTAGTTTAATATGTGTAGTTTTGAATTTGGTAGTATCTGTGTGCTGCTGCCTTTCTTGGCCAGGTATTTCTTGAAAAGGAGAGTTTTAATCTCATTGAGATCCACCTGGTTAAATAAAGGTAAAATAAAACATCAAGCTGCTGATCCCCAAGAGGTGACTCTAAATGAAGCACAAACTGATGGATGGATGGATGGATGGATGGATGGATGGATGGATGGATGGATGGATGGATGGATAGATGTGAAGAAATTTATAGTTATTAGAGTTTAGTACTGGTGTTAAAAGCACAACACTATATTTTTAGGTTTTCCTTTTTATAATGTTTAATCTATTATGTGTTAATTGATATAGATTAGTTACATGTCCAAAATATCTATAATTACACATGTTTATCTGTTATGAGAACAGTAGGTGAGAATTATGCCTGTGATTCAGCCGTAGGTCAGTAGGGGGCGAAGGCGGGCATTGAAGACTCTGTATAAATGGATCAACTTCCTGGTTTGCCGGCAGTGTGTGGTTTCCTGTCAGCTCCAAATGGCAATAAACCCTCACTCCAGAGTTCTGGTTTTGTATGGTTTCATTCCGTCTAACAATCATATTATATAACATAGGTGGTTTTCTATTGACTTCAGTCTTTGAACACGAATATTTCTTACGGATGGATGGATGGATGGATGGATGGATGGATGGATGGATGGATAATAGGATTTAAGTAGATCTTTCTGTACTTTTAACTACAACTAAACATCAAAAGTATCAAATTATTTCCAGTGCTTTGGCAAAGTCTTCACACCCCTTCAATTTTTCCACATTTCCTAACATTACAACAAGGATGTATTGTGATGAACCAACACAAATTACCACATTTTTGTGAAGTACAAGAAAAAAATATTGTTTTAAAGTTTTTACAAAGACAAATCTGAAAAATGTGATGTGCATTCATATTCCGCTCCTGAAATCCAGATCAATCAATCAGTATGTCAATGTCAATGTCAAATTTATTTGTATAGCACATTCAACAACAAAAGCTGACCAAAGTGCTTCACAGTTCACTCAAGACATCAAAAACAAACAAATAATAGATGCAAATACAGAAACACAATTTATAAAAAAGCTCTAACTGAACCTCCAAATCTTAAACATAAGCCAAAGAAAATAAATGGGTCTTCAGCAAAGACTTAAAAGCCTCAACAGTTTCTGCTGACCGAATATTAAGAGGTAAACTGTTCCACAGCTTTGGAGCAGC
This sequence comes from Austrofundulus limnaeus, assembly GCF_001266775.1. NCBI lineage: Eukaryota > Metazoa > Chordata > Actinopteri > Cyprinodontiformes > Rivulidae > Austrofundulus > Austrofundulus limnaeus. The sequence continues at coordinate 6,923 of NW_013953581.1, forward strand.
TATTACAAAGGCCCGGTCACCTCTAGATTTCAGTTTGGATCTAGGAACATCTAACAGGAACTGGTTGGTAGACCTGAGTGCTCTGACTGGAGTGTAGATGTTAAGAAGATCACATATTATGATGGGCCAGACCATTAAAAACTTTAAAAGCCATAAATAAAATCTTAAAATCAATTCTCAGGTGAACAGGAAGCCAATGGAGAGAAGCCAGGACCGGGGTTATGTATTCATGCTTTTTATTTCCTGTTAAAAGACTTATAAAATGATAATCCAAGTTTTGAAGACCTTACAAAGCACTGTTCAGTCCATCATGTGAAACTGGAAAATATTTGACAAAGAAGAACTTTTACCTAACAACACATGCAATAAAACAGTCTATAATAAAAATGAGTCTGCAGTGGAAATGTGCTGTACATCTAATATATAAAATCAATAATTAGAAAACCCACATAATGAGTTTAATAATTAAATAGATAATAAAAATAAACACAAAGAACTTATAATTAAACTTTAATCATAAATTATTTGTGTTTATTTTTAGTCCCACAGTTACATAAGACAATAGAAGCTGATCCAGTCATTACCATATCACCACACCTTGTACTTTGCATATTAGACTGGAATGTTTTACGTCATTACTTATGTTACAACTCAGAGCACGTAACTACCTGGAAAAAAGAACAATGACACAACAGTGCTCTCTGTTTAAATCAAATTTTCCACAACAAAAATGACCAAAAAAACAAAAAAAAATGTACGTTAAGTCTATGATGAACTAGTCCAAGATGTCCCCCACCTAAAGATTGCTGGAGATAAACATGCACTTCATCCCTTTTGGATTGTTCGAAATGTATACAGTAATTCTAAAAAGTTTTATAAATACGGGCCCTGATCTCTCTCTCCCCAGCGACACTCTCCAGCTCATCCTGGGAGACCCTGAGGTGTTCCCAGACCAGAGAGGATGCATAATCCTACCAGCGAGTCCTGGATCTTTCCCGGGGCCTCCTACCAGAGGGGCGTGCCTGAAACACCTCTAAAGGGAGGCGTCCAGGAGGCTCCTGATCAGATGAACCACCTCAGTTGACTACTTTTGATGAGGAGGAGCAGCAACTCTACTCTGAGCTCCTCTCCTTCTCTAAGGCTGAGACTGGTCACCTTACAAAGGAAGCTCATTTTGGTTGCTTGTATCAGGATTTCATTCTTTTGATCATGATCCAAACATCGTGACCACAGGTGAAGGCTGGAAGGTAGATGGATCAGAAAGCTGAAGATTAAATTATGAAAGTGAAAATAAAATTGGTCTAAAAATTTGGCAAGTCGGAGACATCAAAATAATGTCCTGATGCATCTCATTAATCTAGGTAAAAAATCAAAAAGAAAAAAATTGTAATAATTGTAAAAATTGACTTCTTCAGTCTGAGAGTTTCAGGCAAAATTCAGGCTTTTAAGCCCTGCCTGCAGTTTTCACTCATTTACAGGCCAGCGGTCACTCTTTCAGAGATGAGGATGTTCTCATTCTTGATAGAGAGGAACGTTGGTTTGAGAGAGGAGTAAAAGAAGCCATTTTTGTGAAGAATGACCGTCCATCATTAAACAGAGGTGGAGGCCTCCGTTTTCAGTTGTCCCCCCCAACAGCGCGGCCATTGCCAGTATCACTCCACCCCCTGTTAACAATAAGTGTTAATTAGGTGTCAACGATAGCCATGTGATGTGAGTATCAGTCACATGGAGGCAGGGCTTAAAAGCCTGAATTTTGCCTGAAACTCTCAGACTGAAGAAGTCTCTTGGAGGAGAGACGAAACGTTTCATTAGAGAAGAACCCGTCCAGAAGACCTATACAAATTTTTTTCTTTTTGATATCAAAATAATATTTGTGTTAAATAGGAGGCGTAATGTGTTTTTGTGTTTGATATTGTTTAATTATCACTACTTTTATTAGGTTCTGTATGTTGTATTCATGGTTAAATGCAGCAAAATCAGATCTTTGTAATGTATTTTATTTTTTTACTGTACATAATGACTTTAATTTTCTGGATGTTCGGCCCCTGAGCTGTTGACCTACAGTAACTGTGGCCCCCAGAGCGATTTAGTTGAATAGCCCTGTTTTATGGTCACGGGGAACACTGGTGCCTGTTTCCAGCAGTCAGAGCATGAGGGTCAGGGAACACCCTGGACAGGTCGCATGTCCATCACAGGGCTATCTAGTGGTCTTTTTTTCATTACACATCGTCACCTGATCACAATAAATTCATAATGAAAAGTAGAACTTGATGTTGGATTCTATATTTATTCTTAAATTTCTTGCACCTCCGCACACTGAAGGTTGAATCCAACCAGGATCATCTGTAAGAACAGCGAGGTGTTTTTTGCACTGGGCTGTAGTCGTATAAATCTAAAATTCAACATAATATTCATGTTGTTGTAAGTAAAGTTTGCATCGTGTAAGAGCACTAAAGATGTTTTTGTAACTTTAATGGATTTCTGAAGGTCAGGTAGACTGAATGGGTTGACATGTAGGAACATCAACATGTCTGCAACCCTGAAAGGAAAAGGTTAAAGAAAAGTGGATGGATGAAAAATTACAACAATTCAGCTCTGCGGAGTCAGATTGTAGAGATGATTGTTTTTATTTTCATTAAAATCTGCTCCTAGAGTATGTTTTCTATTATTTTGTAGTAGAACTGTTCCAAATTCATGACAGACCACTGGTCCTCCAGATGATTCTGTAGGTTAAAAAGGTCATTTGTTGAGTCATAAAAGTTATTTTATGATGTTCAGCTGTGCCACATCCACTTAACAGTAATATCAATATATATTTATTAGACACTATTAAAAAAACTTTATGTTGTGTAATTTGAATCCACAGCTATGGGAAATGACTCAGGCACCTGTTATGTTGGTTGCTACCTTTCTTTAAATTTGCATATAAGGAGTGAATCATCAAAGCCAGAGTTCAAAACAGGTCGATCACTGATTTACAATCATAATGTTGGTAAATAAATGTTATCTATTAATAAACTGTTCAATCATAAGATCTGCTAGGAAAAATATAAAATCCTGCTTTTAAAAACAATGTTTTAAATATATATTATTTTTTAAGGTTAAAAGGTAAATATGTTTTCAGGTCAGATAAAATGTTTTAAGATAATCCCTTTAGTAGTAATATTTTCGACAGATGTGAAAACTTTAGTTTTGTTTCAGTTCCTTATATATATATATAAGTTAGGTTTATTAAAATGCTCATATCAGAATTTGTATCAGTGAATATGCTGGGACCCAGACTGGTGTTTAACTCTTGCTAATTAATTGTTATTATTCATGACCAGATTTTTTTCTTCACTCTTTAATGTGAAATTCACCTGCAGCCTTGATGTTTTGTCCACAGGCAGGTGAGGTGGATCCTCAGACAGAACATTCATACATTCCAACGCTTCTCATATTTGCATATTAAAACTGACTCAACATGTAGGTCACGGCTAAAAGCAGGTTATTATGATAACAATGTAGTTCAAAGAGCTGAAATGAAAGCCAGTTAAACAAGCTAAACTTAATTGCTTGTTTAAATGCTTAACAGCTTAACTTATTTTTACAGCTGTTTCTTAATTTAAAATATGAACAGAGTGGAATCAAAAATATCCACCCATATATCTACTCATAGACAACAATATCCATCTAAAAGAAAATTTCAATAAACGATTAATAAAGTGTCAAAAATAATAATTTAGAATTTCCCTACAACATCTCAGAACAGAACAGCAGAAATACTCAGGTAATGTGCCAAATTATATCTAACCTTTCTAGTCACAGTGTTATAAGTAAAAAAGGAAGGCTACTGAAAATGTTTCTTTTGCGTTAACTTAATATCAAAATAAGAGTGTTTTTCTTTGTACCGTATAGAGACAAAAATGAGAATGTTGATACAAAGATTTTATCCTTTAAATATAACAGGCAGAAACTTTAAGATATTTTGCAGATTTTTGAGTAAAGGCTGATAAGTCTACCACTCATAAACAAACAAACAAACAAACAAACAAACAAACAAACAAACAAACAAACAAACAAACAAACAAACAAATGCAAAATATGACCAAAAAATAGATTTTGTTTGAACTTTGGTCTCTTCCCTGGCCCTGAAAGTTCATGTGTGCTGCCACCTGGTGGTTGTTTTGTTACCACCAGGATATACTTACATATATAT
>NW_013953581.1:11220-23335 GCF_001266775.1 Austrofundulus limnaeus
CTACTGTAAAAGATTTATAAATACAAAAAAAGTCACAAAAAACAAAAGTCTTAACCAAATATTTCTACTCGAGATGAAGATTTTTTTTATATAAGAATGGTTAAAAGAGGTCAAAGTTTGTGGAAGTTTTTTTTCTGCAAATAATGCACAGAAGAAAGTATTAGCAAGATACAACAGTGTGATGCTCACATATTCAGCCTCTGACCAGAAGGTGTACGTGTGTGGCAACAGGCACACTGTAACACTGTGTTTCTCTATTATTCCTTTTCATATCAAATTTCAATCAACAAGTAATCAGTCTGAGCATGCCAACATCAGCACTAATAAAGAAATGCATGAAAGAGAAAGCAATAAAGCTGATAATGTGAGCTTGATTTATGGCGGTTTACAGCACTAAATATTAACTGTCCCGTCTGTAACCGGACAGATCAGAGTCAAAGTCCTGTGTGGGAGAAAACATTATCTGTAAGATCAAACACTGAACTTTATTGTCACAAAAAAAATAATAATTTGGCTGGAAGTGCAGGTAATTCTGCACATGATGGAACTCAGGGCAAACTCCAGCATAGTGTTTAGCTCAGTCATTACTGATAGTGCTAAATAAGTAAATAATGTTAGATTGGTTCCCATCTTGTGCTCATTTTGTATTTCAACAACCTGATGATGGTCCAGCTCCTTCTTGTTTAAACATGTGAATAAGCTTTTACAATAGTCCAAACAAAAAGAAACAAAAGCGTGAATGATTTCAAGTTCAATTTTTGACAAAAACGTCTCTGTTTGGAGATGTTGCTGAGATGAAAGTGACAGTTTTTAGTTAGTTGTTTTGCGTGTTGTTTTAGAGACATCACAGAATCAAAAATGACACCAAAGTTTCTGAGGTAAACTGAACAGACAGACCTAAAACACAAATAAGATGTTTAAGTTGATGAATCTTAGGCTACGTTCACACTGCAGGCAAATCCGACCCAAATCCGATTTTTTTGACCCATCTGACTCATATCCGATTTTTTTATGACAGTCTGAACGCGACAAATCCGATTTTTTCAAATCCGACCCAGGCCGTTTCAGTATGTGGTTTTAAATCGGATATATATCTGATGTTTTCAAAGTGACTGCAGTGTGAACGCTCATGTCACATTCATCTGACTTTTTCATCAATGAGGAGGGGGTGAAGGATCGATAAGACACTAACCTCAAGTCTCGCTGTTTAAATCTGCAGCTCCGTGTGTTTACAGCTCCAAAACACAAGTCCAGTTGTTTCATCTTTTTACTTTTCATTTTCCACGTAGATAGTTTGATAATAACATGTCCAGCCTGGGTCGCGGAGAGTATCGATCCTAAAGTTCGATACTTGGCCGATACTTTTTTCCAGCTCGTAGTTTCGTTCAAAAAAAAAAAAAAAGCTTCACTGGAGCATCCCGGTCAGAGGCAGCTTCAGATATAAACACTGACTAAACAAGATGTCAGATAATTATTTAATCGGGTCTGATTAAACAACAACTTCTGATTCGATGCGCAAAATGTAGCATCCATGCTAGCTCTGTAAACAAACAAGCCGGCTGATGAGACGTCACGTCGTTTACTGCGCATGCGTGTCACATCAGTGCTGTGTAGCGTTCACACAGGGGTCTGATRCAGGTCACATTTAAAATGTAATGTGAACGTTCACACAAAAAGATYRGATTTTTTCAAAAAATCGGAACTGAGCATTAAGACCTGCAGTGTGAACGTAGCCTTATTCAGGGTCAATAATGAGAGTTTCAGTCTTATTAGAGTTCAATTGCAAGAGGTTGTCACTTAACCACAGTTTGTTAAAGTCTTTAATTAATCAAACCCACCCTGAATGTATTTTGACATTGGGAGGAAACCAGAGTACCTGGGGAAAACCAATATTGGCACTGGACCCAGATAAGATTGGAATCCAGGACTTTCCTGCTGAGAGAAACAGTACTAACTATTCTGCCCTGGAGCAATTCATCTTTTTAAAATATTGTTTGGAATTAAAGTATCCAAATAACAAAACTACTGTATACCAGATGTTAACCTGATCTAGTCAGTAGGTTTTAGTAAGATATTGTTTATGAGAAACTTGAATTATTAAGCTGTTTTTAATTGTTACTAAGAAGCTGAATTAAATCCCCTTTGTACAGCTGATGCAGGTCATCACCTCATATCCTCGGAGAATCCCGGTGACACTGAGCTGTTGGACAGGCTCCCATGACACTTGGATCTCAAAAGCAGACAGTGCTGTGGCGTTGATGCTTGAGGGTCCCACTGTTGGCTCTGTGAGAAGAATGTGCAACAGACTGATGACATGATACCGCACAAACTTCATCATGCTTCATCATATACCATGTCAAATGACATGATACCACACAAACTTCACCATATACCATGTCTAATGACATACCAAATAAACCATCATATACAACGTCTAATGACGTGATACCAAACAAACTTCATCATATACCATGTCTGGTGATATGATAGCAAATAAACTTCATCATATACCATGTCTGATGGCATGAAACCAAACAATCTTTATCCTATACCATGTCTGATGACATGATACCAATATAACAACATGACAGCCAAGTTCATTTGAGCATCAGGGAATCTCTCACTGTAGTCAGAAAGGTGTGGCTTCCCTCTAGTGGAGACAGCAAATAAAGCTTTTTAGGACACTTTCAGGCTTTTTCTAACAACTCTTACATAAGCACTATACATTAGATTGACTGTAAGGCAGATGAAGTGTCTGGAAGTTACCAAAGTTATATTTCTGAAAACGTGTTCATCTGACATCCTAACAATGCCTGGGACACAGGTCACATTTTCAAAAATGTTCTGCAAAATAGCTCATAAAATCTCTGAAGTGTAGGGTTATCTTCAAACCCAGCAGCTGTCCAAGTCATTGGGCAAAAAAACTAAACCTCCTATTGCCCCAGTGTGTACTTTTGTTACTTAGTGTGACATTTTTTTTTTTTTTGTTGCATTCTTATTTTTGTCTCAATGTTAGTTTAGTTCTATTTCAATCCTCCTGACCACCAGAGGGTGGTGCTGAAACACTGAATTTTCCCTTCACGCATTCACCCATTTGGATAACAAAAGTCAACAAAATCACTCAGCTGTGTGACCCATCAGATGATCAACCAGAACCAATACAGGCTGTTGTTATCCGAGGCTCTCTTCCATTTTCTTCTCACATATGGTTTGTTTGCATCAGCCTTTCAAACATTTGGATTGCTTTACTGTCATTAGACGCCCGATTGGAGTAGCAACGTACTACAATGAGTGAACTGTGTGAAGGCAATTTTGTTGTTTGCTGGTGAAGAGAGCATCTTTGCCTCTGCTCCCATCTTCTTTCCACAGTGCTTTGACTGACCCTCACTCTTATCATCTCAGAATGCAGCTAGTGGGTAAGGTGATAGCCCCATGCAGAACATCATGCATATGGCCTTGGAGGAGTTGCAGTTTGACGTCCCACAGAGGGAGGAGTCCACTCCCAGGAATGCGTTTATCAGGCACTGACGAGTTTCTATTTCCTTTTCTGTTCCTCCTTCAGAGAATTACCCAAAGGAGTTACATGTTCATTGGTGGGACCCAAAAGCCTTTTCATGCCTCTCTGCAGACAGTCAAGTGTTGAAGGCCATGCATGAGCCGGCCAAGGTGGGCTTGGAGTGTATGCCAGTGGTTTAACCCGCTATTGATTTGCTCTGTGTCACCTGCATTGAGATGTTTGGTGCCCACAGGCTCATTGTCAGTTTACAGATAACCTCCCTTGTAAAGCTTACAGCGCTGGACCGCATGCTAAGCACCTGGGCAATTTTTTGGCACCTCTTATGTTTGTCCTCTCTGCATCCTTTCAGGATGCTTGTGGGGTGACTACAGTAGGTGATTTTAGTGATGCACTGCTTTAGGCCTTTGTGCTGATGACCAGTGACCTTGGGCTTGTGATGTCTTGTTTAGTTCAGGCTTGTCAACAGGTCTGGTTGGCACAGTCTACCCTGACGGAAACATGTTGAATCATGATATACTTCATAGTATTCCTGTGGTATCAGGGGAACTGTTCGGTTCGGGGTCATTGCACCCTCTGCAGAGGGTAGCTTTGGCCTGGATGCCAGGGTGCACAGGTATTGCAAATCCGTTGTGACATGGTCGTGTGTTTATGCCCTGACTCTGTGGAGAGACAGGATTTATTTGTCCAGGGTTGTCCCCAGGGGAATGGTAGTGTGTCATAGAGAGGTAGTCAATATGAATGCCTGCTCCACAGGATAAGGGACTGTGTGGCAACGCAGAGCAGTACAGCAAATAATCTTTGTTTTGTTTCGGGAGGCACAGCRAGCTCTGAAACTAACACTTTCCTTGATAATTTCTTTTTCTAATCTAACCTTCTGGAGGGCGGACCATAGATTCTCTAAGCTTTTAGGAACTAACAGTTTCCGCCCGTCTCAACACACACTGAGAAAAGAAAGAGAGTAAAGGTGACTGACCGCCGTCAGTCACTGCGACAGCTAGATTCTCTCCGGGGAATCAAAAGCTGAAAACTGTGTCAGGTTTGGCCCCTTCACGCCAACGGGGAAACCTCACAGGTGTGGAAAACCAACGCCTGGTTTATCCACCTTCAGAAACTCTCCAGACGGAAGTTTTATTTACAACCTGGGTTCCAGTCGAGGCCTTGTCTTCTGGTTACGGCTGACGTGGACGTAAACGAGTCAAAGAGCACACCTTGGGGTCCCCTGTTCGACGGTCTAAAGACAGATTCTCCAGCAGCACCCCCATCTACCTGGCAGGTGACAGAACATCATCTCAAGGTAAAAGCTGGCTGTGTGTGACGTCGAGGTCTGACCAAAGCTGAGCACAGAGCGCTTCGCCCTTCTGGTTAAAACCCACATTATTTAAGATAAAAGTATAGAAAAGCTAACACCTTTCTTCAACCTTTTTCTTAACCTTGCCCTTGCCAACTCCTAAGATAAACAGCCTCAAATGTCTGGTATTTAACATCTAAGCTGACGTTGTGTTTCTATTTAAGTGTGGTTAACAATTAAGAAGTTAAAAGCTTGTTATTGTTGGTCCCAAAACTTTTTATAGGAAATTAATTATTCACAATCAGGTGTAATCTATAGTCAATTTTGTATGATTTGTAAAATAAATGATCACATATCATGGTTCAAATCAACATTCACTGACTGAGAGTTACTTTTTGTGTCCATTCATTCTTGCACTAAAGAAATGTTTATCCAAACATTAAAAGAGATCCTTGCTAATTAAATTACTCTTGTAACCTTGTTATGAGAAGTGTAAGCTGACCCTTACACACGTAAAGTCCCTTCTCCGTTTGCAAATCTCACGCTATTCGGTTCTGCTCAGGTGTGTGTGTGTCTCCATCTTAGTGTGTCTCTCATTCTGTTGGCATGATTGTGGATGGACCATCCACAGTGGCTTCAGCTGTTGTGGTTAAAAAAACATTGTGGTTTTACTGTTCAGACTTTATTTTATTTATTTATTTTTTTTGTTGCACTGTTTGTAAGTACTTGTGTAACTGTGGGCGGCCAGTTTGTCTGAAACCTTTCGGGATATCTGCTGATTTTAGGACGGCTTCGTCCAGCGCTCATCTCTTTCTTTCCAGGAAGTGTTTGCCTTTCTCAAGATCAACAAAAAGGTTTGCACCTCCAGGTTAGACCATAGTTTTATCACTGCTTTCATCATGCTGTATCTTGCGCTCGGATTACAAAACCAAAGTGTCTCTCTCCAGGAGAAATTTTGCAGGATAAGTTTGCACAAGTAATGCTTTTCCTTTGTCAATCAATCCAAGAGTTAATCCATGGGCAGCATTCTGCTGACGTCAAAATCATAAGCATGCTTTACTCAGTTCTACCCACTTAGAATCACCTCAGAGGTGGTCCTGAAGTGCACAGCTGTGAGCGGTTGTGCTCGGTTGGAACCGGAAATGGAGACAAATTGGCCGAGGAAGAATTGAGGAGCACCGCATACAGGCACGGGAGTGGAGATGGGGTTTAAATGTACTGGAGCTGTGTGCTGTACATTTGGCTGTCAGGCACTTTCTTCCCCACTTGSAGGGAAGGCATGAGCTAATTCTGTCAGACAACACCTTTGTTGTCTACCATATCAATCACCAGGGTGGCACCAGGTCAGCGCAGTTTCTGAAGGTGTCCAGGGATCTTCTGGAATGGTCCACTCCTGACAGCTGCAGCTTGTCCCTCAGAAGACCTGGCTGGATGGTGTTGAAAGCACTGGAGAAATCAAAGAACAAGATCCTCATGGGCTTCCAGGCTGCTCCAGGTGGGTCAGAGCTTGGTGCAAGAGATAGATATTGGTGTCATCCACCCTGATACCAGACTGGTGGGTTAAGTGTAGCAGATCCAATGAAAACCTCACCAGGAGGCATAGATGGTTGAAGACCAACCTCTCAAGGGTCTTCATTAGATGCAACATTAGGGCTACCGGCCAGTAGTTGCTGAGGTCCATAAGATGTTTGGTCTTTGGCACTGGTACCACACAGTGATCACTCTTTCAGGGGTGGAGATGTTCTCATCCTTGATAGAGGGGACGATGGAGTCTGCTGGTGGTAATGTGGAGGACATAGCAGGCTGCTGCAGCGTTAGCAGAGGGCAGGGCATACACATKAAAGAATTTTGTGCATGTAAACATAGCTACTGTAGAGTACTCTAAGGCAGTGGTTCCCAAACTTTTTATCTTCTGACCCACAAAATATCCATGGCAAAAACTTGTGACCCCAAATATTACTGGTCTGAGTACACCAACTTTGTTAATAACCCTAAAAACACAGGCTTTTGACAATCTAAACAGTTTGTACACAAATATAAATACTTATTTATACTTATTTTATGTTTTTGTAATAATTATAGGGAAAATATTACATCAGCAATTATTTTATTACCCTTTAAATTGATTTCTGGAGATTATCCTAGGTGCTTCATGACCCATAATTGGGTCCCAAGCCCAACTTTGGGAACCAAAGTGCAGTGGTTCCCAAACTTTTCAGCTTTTGACCCACAAAATAACAGTAGCAGAGACCTGTGCCCCCAACTGTTTTTGGCTGATAAACATTTGTATCAGGTCAACAAAACATGGGCATAGTAACAATATTTTTATACTACATTTATCCATTTTAAATACACTAACCTCACTCCTTTGTAACAACCAAGGCAAATATGTAATTAATTCAGAAAATCTTTTCAGGACCCCACCTTGAGACCCCAACTTTGGGAAACAATGTTCTAAGGAAATAAATCATAAAACACCCAGGTAAGACAGATAAGCCAATGAACTCCCACCACATGCTGTCACTGTACAGTTAGGGAGCTTCCATGGAAACATTCTTGCAACATGACAAAAACATATAAAAATTATTTAAATCAGTAAACTTTCTGGAACCATCCATTTTTCACATAACTAGATCTTAGCTTGGCTCTTCAGCACACTGGGCCCAGCTGCAGACGCATTAAAACTTGATGGCTCAGTGTTACTCACCTTCTTCTGCAGAGTAGACCACCACAGTCTGGCTGAACGGACCTTCTCCTCTCCGGTTATATGCTTTGATCTTCACTTCAAACGGGCTGTACGGCATCACGCTTTGGTTGAAGTAGACGAATCGAGATGAGTCCACATGTGGAATTCTGACTTCTGACCATGATGACGAGTCTTTCCTTCTGAATGCTAAAATGTAGCCGAAACCATCACCGTTCTGATACTCTCTGGCCATGGGCTGGAGGATTCAGGAAAAAAGAAATGTCAGCAATTAAACTGAAAGTTTACACATGTAGCAACTTCCATTGATTCCAGTCTTATATTAATAACATATGTGACCAGGTGAAAAATTGTGTACCTGTAAAATATATTTTTGTAAACTCTGTTTTCTTTTATTTCACCAGCTGGTTGTAATTCTTTTTTTTTTTTTTTGTCAGCATGTGATGCTGTTGTAAMAGAGAGGTCAAAAGGTACTGGAAGTTGAAAATACAAACCAACTGTTGTTCACGTATTCGGGTACTCTAAAGCCGGGTACACACCAAATGCAGTTTGAGCAGCCAGTTTACATGCAAAGTCTATGGTGGACACACATCTTGGAGCAGCACAGTGTGTTGCGGCGTGTTTTGGCAGTTTAGAGCAGCGCTCAACGTAGCAGAAGGATGCGGCAGAGCATTTTCCGTGCATGTGGCATGTCCTAAGCAGCGGCTGCTGGAGTCCAACAAATTGAACTTTGGCTGCTCGACGCGCAGCAGAAACCAATCGGGAGAGAATTTTTTTTCGCGTGACGGTTTCATGAACCCGACGCAGATGGACAGGAACCTTTTTAGCTGAAATCAACCATCTGCAGTTGGTATTCTGGCTGGACATAGCACTAATGTGATGAGACAGCAGCTCGCTGAGCTCGGGACAAAAGAAAAAAAAAGTCCCTCAGCTCGCAGCTCCTGGAGTGGCGAAACTAAACCGCCTCTAAATTATCTGGTGAATTAATTATCTGCTGTGCGCAATGCAATGTTTGCTTGCTCTTTAGTAAATAAAACAAAGCCATTTTATTTATTTTGTCTTTATTTCACCTGTCATTAAAGACAAACCGGAAAAAAAACAAGACCCTCCTGCCTCTCCTCTAATCTGGTCCCGGTCTGAAAAAAAAAAAAAAACAAAAATAAAGAAAGCTCGCAGGTCAGAGCGCCTCATCTGGTGAATTAATTATCTGCTGTGCGCAACGTCCGCTTGCTCTTCAGTAAATAAAGCAAAGTCATTTTATTTATTTTATCTTTATTTCAACCATCAACAGACCGGAGAACGAACAAAGACGCTCCTCCCATTGSACGTCTTCAGACGTGTTCGGTGTGAAGGGACATCTGTTGACAAGCAGCAAAAAGCATGCGGCAGGAGCATCTTTGCTGCTCAAGACGCGTTTGGTGGGAACCCGGCTTAACTGAGAGAAATGGAGGAGAAGGACATTTTTGAACTGATACCTATTGGAGAACGCAACTTTATGGTTACATAAGTGAAGAATCCAGATTTTCGGTAATTAATGTCTGAACTGCATTATTTTCTGTGTACAAAGCTGAAGTGATGTTGCTGACGTTACGTTTTTTTTGTCCTCTTTTAGAGATGCCACTGCCATATGTTTTAAACTGTTTTATTTCAGTTTACTGAGAAGCTGCATTTGCTACATCTCTGTTGAGTGCTAATAGTGCTGTTAATGCGCCTTTTTATTGAAGCTGTTGCTAGTTAGGAGCAATGTATTGATTTTTAACGTAACAAAATACTGTTTTTGCTCCACACTTTGAATCTTTTATTTTATTTTCTTTCCTCAACTTAGAGAATCGTATTTTTTTTGAGAATAAAGAACCCCTTTTATTTGAAGTTCTGTGTGTTCTATTTATCCCGGCTTCACGTGATAATTAGACTAACTCCTAAAAGAGTGATGCAATAATCACTTTTAGTTTTTGTATTAAAAATGTCTGAAAGAGTTTTTTGTTTTGACAAATAAAAACTAAAATGCAGAAATATGACTGAAAAAGAAAAATTTTATTATAGAATACTTTTAATTATCAGGCCAAATTGAAGGATAAACACTGGAAGTGTGAATTTTTTGTATAAATGTTGTGTTTTTGTTATTAAAATAATTTGAAACAATAAATGCTTTTAAACTGTTTTTCAGTAAACCATAGAAAGGAGAAAACTTAAGGTCTAGCATTCCTTGAAGCGATGCACAGTATATCTGGAACAATATGGTAACCGAGGCAAAAATCTTACACATCTATGTATGTACAGTACATACAAAAGTAGGGGTGCACCATTTTTCTTGCCGATCTCTTCAAMAAGTCTGATCTGCCGATTCCAATTTTGGCCGATACTGATATTTTAAATAGCTGAAACTGTCAGATGTTATAAAGCCACAATAAAACTTCAATGTTCAAATGTTATTTTACTGAAATACTTTGAACAGTACCCTTGAAACAATACAAACTTGTTTTAACTGGACATTAGGTAGTGCTCAGAGCAGAGCTAAAGAGGATAGTGGCTGATTTTCAGACCTTTGTGGAGGTAGAAAAGCTGATCTTCTTCTCGAATCTTATCTAGTAATCGGCTGATCTCACAAAAGTAAGGAAATTGGTGYGCCCCTAATAAAAAACATACCTCATACAGCCATGTATAGCATAGTCCAGGACAAACAAAGACCTTGTACAACCTTTAGGTTGTGACACATTTCTTCATGTTTGTGAAAAAGTTTGGCGTTTTCTTTGTGACAAATTTACAAAACAGTRCTCTCTTCAGTTAATAGCATCAATATTAGATTTATCTCCTCCAACTTCTTCATAATCAACAGAAAATAAACATCCACTTGCACCATGCTGTCTGTGTTGYTGCTGTTTGAAGGTGTTGCGCTGCAGCAGGGAGACTTGTCAGGACTTCTGCCCTGCAGTTTGTATTCAAGTTTGAACTGTCCATTTATAACAGACCAGCAAGATTTTAGATCTTTACGTCTTGTCAAGTATCAAAGTAAGCAGGCCTTAAGCCTGATACCCGGTCAGTTAGCCAGGCAAACAAAGACCCTAATGGATTTTTATAGGGAAAAGAGTGAGTTTAATCTGCAAGTAAATTTAGCTGCAAAAATGAAGCATCTCACACAGTTTAAAACATAGAACTCTACACTCTCCAGTTCTCAATTGACAAATACACTATATTACCAAAAGTATTATTCACCCATCCAAATGACTGTGCTCCAGTGCATAAAGCTAGGTCCATAAAGACATGGATGTAGAGTCTGGTGTGGATGAACTTGAGTGGCCTACACAGAGTCCTGACCTCAACCCCACAGAACACGTTTGGGATGAATTAGAGCGGAGACTGAGAGCCAGGCCAACATCAGTATGTGACCTCACAAATGTGCTTCTGGAAGAATGGTCCAAAATCCCCATAAACACTCCTAAACCTTGTGGACAGCCTTCCAGAAGAGTTGAAGCTGTTCTAGCTGCAGAGGATGGACCAACGTCATATTGAACCCTRTGGATTAGGAATGGGACGCCACTGAAGCACATATGTGAGTCAAGGCAGGTGAGAMGATACTTTTGGCAAAATAGTGTACCTTCAACTACAGAATAAAGTCCAGTAGCTTTGTTTTTATTATGTTCTGGACTGAGAATCTACACCAGTACAGGTCACTGTGAAGTCTCCACTCACCGTCCAGGTAACAATCAGTTCATGATGTTCTCCTCCTCCTCCACCAAGTCCACTTGGGGCCACTGTAGGAGCTGAGGGCCAAACAATGATCAGTTCAAGTAATAAAATCAGAAACATCCCTGGATGGTGCAGAAAATATTTAAATCCTTTAAAGAGGAAGTGCTACCACACAATAATTCTTTTCTCTTGGTTTTGTTTGTTTTTGTCTGACATTAAAATGAAGTCTAATAGGAAAATAATATTTTATTAAATTTATCAGTACATGTTTACTAATTCGAGGTGTAATTTAGAGGAAACCTGAGAAAGAAAGCTTCTCTCTCCTACAGGGAGCAGTTTTTATCACTGCTCTCACCATGTCACGCTCATTTTCCAAAACAAAAGCTGTGCTCTCCTTTCTTCTGTCCATCAATCCCAGAGCTGGGAATGCACGATATAAACAATATACGGTAGAAACGATATAAATTTGTCCTATGATAGAGATCTGTAGTCTACCGGCCAACTGCGCAATTCTTTTTTATGACGCAACCGGCTGGAGTCAAAACAGAGGAAGYGGGAAGCAGCGTGGCTRACAGCACAAATGAAGAGGGGGAAAAAAACATAACTTATCCAGACCTGGTTCAGGTGTGTGAAAATGAATGCTGAACTGTTTACATATTTATGTGACGGCGCGTCCTCCGGTCGGATGCTGGCCGACCACACTGCTGCGGGAGGAGCGAGCGCAGCAGCACATGGTGATGCAGCGAGGCGACAGTCAGTGCAGGTGCAGTAGTGCTCCAGGACTCACAGAAGCTCACCGAGTCTGGACCTCGTTTCTCCTGCGGTCATAGCGCGACGCCGCATGGCCGAATGTATGTATGTATGTATGTATGTATGTATGTATGTATGTATGTATGTATGTATGTATGTATGTATGTAT
>NW_013953581.1:23345-25985 GCF_001266775.1 Austrofundulus limnaeus
GATTCAGCTCTTTCTTCACCACGACTGACCAAAGCAACGCCCTCATTACTGAGGACAAGGCCTCAATCTGTCTATCCATCTCCTGCTCCGTCCTACCATCACTCATGAACAAGACATCCAGATACTTAAACTCCTCCACTTKAGGCAGAGACTCTCCCCCGACCCGGAGGGAGCATTCCACCCTTTTCCATTTGAGAACCATGGCCTCAGACTTAGAGGAACTGACTTTCATCCCAGCTGCTTCACACTTGGCTGTAAACTGCCCCAGTGTACGCTGAAGGTCTTGGTTCGAAGACACCAACAAAACCACATCATCTGCGTACAGCAGAGATGAGACCCTGTGTTCCAAAACCAGAGACACACCTCTCCACAACTGCACATTGGGATCTTGTCCATAAACACTACAAACAGGATCGGAGACAAGGGACAGCCCTGGCGGAGTCCAACCTGCACAGAACAAGCTTGACTTTAGGGATGGGTACTGACTTCAACACTTTTATAAGTACYGACCGAATTCTGTCTGAACTACCAAGTACATATTCACGTAACATCAAACGGTACCAAGTTTTGGTACCTAAACACATCATTGTGACCATATTGGCTWAAGAGTGGGAGATTTTCTATGCTTGTCCTGAACTCAGCATCGCGCAAGAGCGTAATGATGTCAGTAGCCACTGGTTTGGTAAACAGAGTTCAGTCTGAACGTAGCTTGAAAGTGAGCCTCGCAGCTCCTGGAATGAAACTCACCGAAAAGACCACCTGAATTATCTGGCGGATTAATTATCTTGTGAACACGACGTTCGCTTGCTCAAACTAAATAAAGTACCGCCACTTTCTTAATTTCATTCACCATTAAACAGAGACCGACAGAGGAAAACAACAGCAGTGCTTCCTGACAGTCTGAACANGACTTTTTTTATGCAGGCCGATAAAATCCGACACTCATTTTTTTGGCTGATATTGGACAGATATCTGATAAAGTCGGATTGGGACACCCCTATCATACGTTTCTGTGGATTAWCAGTCATCCAGGAAATGGAAAATTAAAAGAACAAAGATGCTTTTGTTTGTTTTATGTGCATTTTAATATTTTTAGTTGACCAACAAAGTTTTTTTTATTTTAACTTTTGTACAGCACTTCGGTCAAGAAGAGTTGCTTTTAATTTGCTACAGAAATAAACTGATTGAGCACTACTACATTTCACAAAAATGAATAAAAGTAGGGGGGTTCAGAGTTTGTTGCTGATCCGGTTTATCTGTGATTCATCATTTATTTTGGGAGCTGTTTCTGAAGGTGRCACCGTTTAGCCATGTCCTTTTAAAATAGTTTTAACGTACAAAAATTTTCTTCACAATGGACGTTTGTGAAAATATTGTTGACATTTTGTTCATGATGGAGTCTGTAAAAAAGGCTTTTAACTTCACACRGGACAGAAGAAGCAGGAATGTTTGTATTCCAAAAGACGTTAAGCAACCAAAAATGATCAGTGGTTCTGTTGTTTTTGGTCTGGGTCTTATGTGTGGTTTCTCACCTGCTTGCTGTGTGCGGATGATGTGTGACGGTATGCTAGGCTCTCCACTGCCCAGGATGTTGCTGGCAATGACCTGAAATTCATAATCCATCCAGGGCATGAGTCCAATCACTCGTGCTGACTCAGCATTCCCTTCAATGTTCACTGGTTCTGGTGAGCAGAAAAGACATTCATGTTAATTTACACAGACATTAAAAACATCAGTGTTTTAAAGTAGAGTTTACCCAGGATGATCCTCAATACAYAAATCCAGCATTAGGAAGGGAGAAATTTAATTTTTTTTTATCTTTTTTTCCATCTAAGGACCAGCATTCTTTAAAGGAAGGTCAATCACTTGCTGTCTTTCAGAGCAGTATTTTAAACTAAGATCATCTTATGTTGAAAAATTTATAAGTAATCTCGTCCAACCTTATAAAATAACATTATGCACAATCTCACACAATCTGTTAGTGTTTAAAGTATGCGATGTGTAAAACAGTCATATCTTTAAAACTCTATCTTTGCCTCTTACCCAAAGTCAGGTCGCAGAGGCAACAGGTCCAGGAGAAAACCCAGACATCCCTATTTTCAGCGACACTTTTCAGCTCATCCTGGGGGACCCTGAGGAGTTCCCAGGCCAGAAAGGATACATAATACCTCCAGTGAGTCCTGGGTCTTCCTGGCCTCCTCCCAGTGGGATGTGCCCAGAACACCTCCAAAAGGAGGCGTCCAGGAGGTATCCTAATCAAATGAACCACCTCAAATGACTCCTTTCGATGTAAAGGAGCAGCGGCTCTACATCAAAATCCCCCTGGATGATGGAGCTCCTCAACCTATCTCTAAGGCTGAGCACGGCCCACCCTACGAAGGAAGCTCATTTCAGCTGCTTGTATCCAGGATCTCGTTCTTTCAGTCATGATCCACACCTCATGACCACAGGTGAGGGTTGGAACAAAGACAGAGCAGTAAATCCTGAGCTTTGCCTTTCGATTCAGCTCTTTCTTCACCACGACTGACCAAAGCAACGCCCTCATTACTGAGGACAAGGCCTCAATCTGTCTATCCATCTCCTGCTCCGTCCTACCATCACTCATGAACAAGACATCCAGATACTTAAACTCCTCCACTT
>NW_013953581.1:25995-28590 GCF_001266775.1 Austrofundulus limnaeus
ACACACACACACACACACACACACACACACACACACACACACACACACCTGTCCTCATCTTCTTCCACTCTGATGACAGAGAAGACCGTCCTGTTATGATGTATCTGCCAATGGGACTGTGGTTATCATAACCACGACTCCATCTTATCTCCACAGACGTCTCTGCCACGTTCTTCACCAGTAAACCTCCAGGTGGTCCAGGGGGTCCTGCACAGGAAAGAAAAATCTCTAAATTTATTTCCACAATGATCAAAATGATGGACTACAATCAGGGTGTCTACCTGCACAGAGAAACATGATGCTAAACCAACTTGACATGAATTTGGTTGGAAATCACTCAAAAGATTTTGTTCAGTATTTGTTGTTGTTATAAGTTCTACCACATCACATTTTTTCCACACCAACTACTGTTAACACTCTCCATTAAATTAGCACATTTTCATCTACTCTGTAAAAATTACCCGTTGCCTTTGTTTCCTCTAAAGGGAGCTGCTGTTAGAAGACAGTCTGAGCAGACGGACTAGTCTTACCACGGACAACCAGTTTAGCTGAAGAAGAAGCGCTGTCCACAACGGTCTGAGCCGTGCAGGTGAATATTCCGGCCTGACTCAGCTGAGCCTTCACAATCAGTAGGTCACCAATGTTTTCCTTCTGAACAGACAGAAAACAAACAGAACACTGAAGATGAAAACATTTGATGATGTAAAGTCARCAAAATCTTTAAGCTGCACACATCAGAACAATTGTAGCACTGACAATAACAAACATAGGGTAATATAAGGGAGATCACCAAACATAAAAAACTCATAATTAATACACCATAGGTCAGGTGTGCTCAGATATGATGAAATGTTCAACTTGCTATGTTGGAAAAACTAATTTTAGTCCAAACGTAATACTGCATTAATAATAATGGCATCACGGAGCTTTGCTGATTGAGAGAATTATGGAAATGAACAAAATCAAGTTTGTAGTTGCTGAGAAGAACTGATGGAGTGTTTTTTTTACTGAAGCTGTAGCAAATGTTGCTGSTTGGATCAGACTGAATGCACCAAAAATTTAGAGGAAAGTTCTTTGCATAAATCGTAAACATTATTTATTTCAAATTATTTTATTTTTCAAGACAGTGCTGTGATTAGACATACAGATCTGTGGAATACCAGCAGGAGAAGACGTTTGCATTCTTGTCTTGTCTTGTCTTGCTGTTGTCTTTAGTCTCTCTTCTCTACATGTTTATTGTAATTACTTCTATCAATAACGTGTTTTTTCTTGTCTCTTCCAGAAGAAGGTGCACCTGGACCAGTTCTTCTGTGTTTNTTAAATTTTATATATTGAGGAATAAAAATGTTAAATTAAAAAATTAAGTTTGTTATTTAAAAAACCAACACACACAAAGGACCGAAAATTGGTACCGTTGAGTACCAGTACCGATTCCCAGGTACCGGATATTGAAACCAAATTGATTCAAATGTCAAATGTACACATCCCTACTCGACTTTGTGCCAAGAATGTGAACACAGCTCCTGCTTTGGTTCTACAGGGACTGGATGACTCTTAGTAGCAACCCAGACACTCCATCCTCCTGCAGCTCCCCCCACAGAATTCCCAGAGGAACACGGTCATAAGCCTTCTCCAAGTCGACAAAACACATGTAGACCAGAGAGGCAGACTCCCATGAACCCCGTAGCAACTCTGCAAGGGTAAAGATGCAGTTCACTGTTCTATACGCCCAGGATGAAAGCAACCCTGCTCCTCCTGAATTTGAGGTTCGACAATCGATCGGAGCCTCCCTTCCAACACCCTGGAGTCAACTTTCCTGGAGAGGGAGAGAAGTGTGATCCCACGATAGTTAGAACACACTCTCGGGTCCCTSTTTTTAAAAATGGGAACTACCACCTTGGTGTGCCACTCCACAGGAGTTGTCCCAGTCCTCCATGTGATGTTGAAGAGACGTGTCAACCATGACARCCCCACAACAGCCTTCAGCATCTCAGGGCGAATCTCATCCACCTCTGGCGCCCTGCCACCAAGGAGCTTTTTGACTACCTCGGTGACCTCTGCCATGGTAACGGACTCGTCTTTCCCAGAGTCTTCAGACTCTCCCTCCTCAAAGGTGGACATGGAGGGTGGATTCAGGAGATTCTCAAAGGGTTCCTTCCACTGCCCAACAATATCCTCAGTCCTGGTCAGCAGTTCCCCACCCAAGCCAAGAACAGCCTGGGACAGGGAACACTTTCTTTCCCTGAACGGTTTGCCTGAACCTCCTCGAGGCCAACCGAAAGTTCTTCTCCATGGCCTCTTCGAATTCCTCCCACGCAAGAGCTTTTGCATCRGCAACCACCGAAGCTGCAACCCTCTTTGCCACCTTGTACCGTCAGCTGCTTCAGGAGTCCTCCAGGAAAGCAAAGTCCTGAAGGCCTCCTTCTTCAACCTAACAGACTCTATCACCACTGGTGTCCACCAGTGGGTCCTTTGGTTGCCGCTGCAACAGGCACAGGTGACTTTCAGGCCACAGCTCCTGGCCAACAATACGGACAAAATAACACGCACACACACACACACACACACACACACACACACACACACACACACACA
>NW_013953581.1:29590-44020 GCF_001266775.1 Austrofundulus limnaeus
CACACACACACACACACACACACACGCACACACACACGCACACACACACGCACACACACACAAGTTTGTTTTTCTTTCTTTATCAGGACTACTGATTAACTTATATTAATTTCCAGTCATCCTGAGCCCTTAACCAAAACCTACCCACCCCCTGTACATACCTAACCCTTAACCTAACCTAAACTCAATTCACACCTTAGTCTTCATCATAAACACCAACCCAAAAATAGACTTCCACCATATTAGGACTGGTCTTTGGTCCCCATAAGGACTAATGGTCTTGATAAGGTAGGTGTTTATAGCAGAAACTGTCCACACACACAAAGCTGCAGACAATGATGATGGTCTAAATCCTTTAGTTGTGTTTTGACCTAACACACTGCCACGTTAAAAAATGTTGGTTCACTTGATTCCAAACAACAATTCCTCACAGCACTCACCCCTTCCACCCGATGATACGGCCCAGCAGAATTCTCCAGGTCCAGTGGGACTCCATTCAGAGCCCAGGTAAACGTCAGGTCCATGGTGGGGTCATGGGAGGCGTGACACTGCAGTGTGACGTTCTCCCCCTGGTTGATGTCAGCATTGGAGGGAGCCAGTGTGATCTTAGTGGCATCTGAACAACAAACAGTTGGTATATGTAGAATATAGTTGATGAGTGGTTTACTATTTTATGACAAGGAAATAAAAACAAGAGTCTGATTTTGAGGCACAGTGGCACAGGGTTAGCTCTGTTGCCTCACAGMAAAATGGTTACAGATTTGTCTCTGGGCCTTTTCGTGTGGAGAATGCATTTTCTTCACAGGCATACATGGATTTACTCCAGGTACTCAGGTTTCCTCCAGCAGTCCAAAACCATGCACGTTGGGTTCATTGGTAACTCTAAACTAGGTGTGAGTGAGAATGTGTATAGTTAYCTGTCTAGTTTGTGATGCTGTGATGGAATTGTGACTTGTCTGAGTTGACCTGCCTCTCACACGGTGCATGCTGGAGATAGGCACCAGCTTCTCCTCCACCCAGAAAGAAAACATTTTCTACTGTTGCCAGATCTACTGAGCTGAACGCTCAATCTGCTTGATTAATCTAATCACACGTTTGAACAAAGGCACCATGGAGGAATCCTAAAATTGGTATCTGCAGGTTTTCTGACCCAGTTCTGGTGGTTTAATAGCCTGAATGCAGAATTCAAGTTCGGCATGGTGGCCCACAGAAATATGGAGGTCTCTCTGTTTTAGGAATCCAGACGTATCTCAACTCACGCCCTGTTTCTAAGTTGTGGCATGGTGGCCCATAGCATTTTAAGGAGTCCCCAAAGTAAAATTCTATTCAATTCAGTTTATTTATATAGCGCCAAGTCACAACAACTGCTGTGTCAGGGCACTGTACACAAATAAATAAATAAATAAAAACCAATAAATCTAAAGAAGCCAGCAGACTGTGCTGAATCTTTGCTTCGTCGCAGTCTCACATTCTGAGCAGCACACCGGCAGCAGTGGAGAGGAAAAAAAAATCTGGACAAATATTATCCAAAGTAGGCTTGGTGGCCCTCGGCACTATGTAGATCCACAAACAGAAACTAGATACAGCATAGTGCAGGGGTGTCAAACTCCAGTCCTCGAGGGCCGCTATCCTGCATGTTTTAGAGGTTTTCCAGCTCCAACACACCTGATTCAGTGATTGAATTAACTCTTYAAATTGGGCAGAAGCCTGTTAATTACCCAGTGATCAAAATCTGGTGTGTTGGAGCAAGAAAACCTCTAAAACATGCAGGATAGCGGCCCTCGAGGACTGGAGTTTGACACCCCTGGCATAGTGGTAGCACATATGACCCCCACATGTACGCAAAACATCAATGCACCAGAACTCAACAGAACAGATTCATTGAATTGGGTGGGGGTTCGGAGGTGGTGGGGGGGCTCATTGGTGACCCTTCATCAGAGCTAGGTGAGATCTCYATGCTGGAATCAAACAGCATTCAACAGTCCATTGTCTAAGTTATGTCTAAATGTGAAGATTTCATATTTAGAACACAGGATCTCCATGTTGAAGATTGTATTTATGCCATTAAGATCTGGTTTATAGAAACAATAATTGTATTTYTGGAACTGGGATAGTGTTGAAGACTGCATTCTTGGAATCATACTGAGCCCCACTCTGATTGGCTCAGATTAGTATTGTTTTGGTGTTTGAATCTCAGTTCCAAACTTTACTCTCAACAATGGAGAAAAGCTCTGCTGTGCAGATCCATCCATACGATTGTATCTAAAGTCACTTAGAGAGGTAATCACTTTTCATGAAAYCAGYCAGTTTCACTGAGTTAACCTTCAGTAACTCCAGGTCTGACTGAAGTTTGACCCGTTCTGTTTGCAATCTCTGATGTTCAGATCAGTAACCATGTGACGTGTCAGCGTGACTGAGTTTACCTCTAACAGACAGGTGTCCAGTGCTGTTGGCTTTGCCCAGGTAATTCTCTGCAAAGCAGGTGTATTTTCCTTCATCCGCCCTGCTGATGTTGTGGATCCACAAAGTTCCATCTGGAGTTACRGAGATTCTGGAGACAAAGTGCAGTTCAGAAACAGTAGAAGCTGATGAATCAGCAAAATTAACATCTAAATGAGAGGTAAATCTAATTTTAAAGACTCCTGAATAAAATRTACCTATTGAGCATAATTGACATCACATGCTATTGCTCTTCTTGTTTCAGTCGGCATGAACTGGTACAGACTAATGAAACAGTATAGCCGCACAGCAGTTGGCGTTTCATACCAGAGTAAAATATTATAATGTATCGGTCTTTTACACCAACATGCACATGTCACTGGCATCCAGTAGTGATGGGTTSAGCAACACCGATGCGTCGAYGCATGCRTCGAGCTCATRGAAYAAAACCCCGTGTCGATGCGCGYATCGCTAAAAACGTCACGTGACCGATACAGCAACTGTTTCGGACTGACAGTGACGCGCCAGACTGTGTTTATAAGGAAGCGTATGCATCTGTCAAAAGAATCTCTGAACTTTTGCGGTTCATCATCAAGAATTATGAAGCAGYCTCAAGCCAAAATAAAAGTTTCCACCTTTTTGATATCATAACCATACATGTCAATCCCTTTGGACATTTTGTAGACTCAAAAATCAGTATTACTCACACCCGCGGGGTGGGGGTGGGGGGGATGGCCACATACCAGAAAGAAACAGGAGGAGTAGAGAACTTATTTCTAGCAGCAGAGCGAGCTGAAGGGTTGGTTGTTTGATGTTATTTTTTATATTTATATTGTATTTTTAGCATAAATATGAAACTGAGTTTTTGAAAATCTGTAAAAGTTGAAAACAATCTGTGTGATTGCTGTATAGGTCCATATACCTGCAAAATGAGGCTAGCAAATCTGTGTAAATTATGGACAATCCATACAGCCATGACATGTTCACATTATTTAGGTTCACATWGTCCAGCCAATCAGACATGAACTGGGTCCAGGAGTCTGGATCTGTTGGTAAAGACTGTCCAGAAGTTATGTTACTGTTTCTGGATGTAAAATGAGCCCACAGAGCAAACAGTGAACAGATGAAAGGCATTAACATGAGGCTACCTGCTGCTGTTGGTGAGCAGCTCTGTCCCACGGCTCCAGAACAGGATGGGCTTCGGTGCTGCTCGAGGCCGACACTCAATCATCACCTGACCCCCCCTGGCAGCTGGAATCAGTTTCCGGACTGGGTTCAGCCTGAAGTCTGGAGCCTGGACTAGGAGGAGGAYGGGAACATGAGTCACATCATTCCAGCATTAATGTTTAACATCATTGTTGTCGAAAAACAACCAAAACAATCTGAACAGAACTGGATTAAAGGAGATGCTGGGCCGGTCCTACCTTGGACTCTTAGCTCTGCAGAAGAATAGATGGTGCCATGCTTGTTCTCAGCTACACATTGGTACATCCCAGAATCCTCCAGGGCCAAGTTACTGATTTTTAAATTAACTCCATTCACCTGGACTCGGTCCTGAAGACCAACAAGGAGAGGGTACATGAGCAGGGTGCCAAAGAGAGAAGCACATACCGTATTTACTTGTGTATAATATGATCTCATGTATAGTAAGACCCCCCCTTTTCTTGAGCTTACAAAGCATAAAAAATTAATCCTCAAACTACCTCCAATTTCATACAGACTTCAAGATATTTCAGCCTTTGCAGTCTTTATACATATCAGTAAAATGATCATTGGACTGTTCATTTTATTTTAACAACATATGTACTAAAAGGTATTTTGACAACAAATATATATCAGCTGTAGCAGCATCATATGAATTCTGGCATTTTTCACATAGTCCACCAGGATGCGCCAACACAAAAGTCAGAGACTTCACATGAGATTTGGGCCATCTTGTGGGGGAAAAGCAGATTACTTCCTACTCTCAAGCGCCCCCTCTGGTGGGGAAACGTTTTTTCAGGGATACAAACTTTTTCAGAACACTGGTAGACGGCAGCCATTACAGACGGACATGTGTTTGTTGTTGTTCCAGGAGCGGTCCGGTCACATGCTAATATCATTAGTTCATTATCATTACTAAGGTGCAGGACTGCTTTTCCCCCATTTTTTTCACATCATATCACCTGCTTGGATCTGTTATTATCTCGCACTGAAGCACGAAGGAGTGTCACAGSTGAGCTCGTTTCAACTGCTTTTTACGACGCGGTCTCATTTCCGGACTCAGGCATTTTGTGCCGATATTTCAGTTAAAATACATAAGTAAAAATATTTWTCCGAGTATAGTACTACCCCCCAACTTTATGGATGATTTTATGGATTAAATTTTGCTTATTATACTTGAATAAATATGGTAGTCTTGCTGCTAAAGCAACAAAAGGTCTCCACAGAGATCTGAGACCCTGTTAAAAAGATTATAAACCAGGAGCACAGGGAGGATCTCAAACATCTCAACATTCTACATGGACATGAAATAACTACACTGTGTTGACTAAAATAAACCAAGAACTTCTTCTCTACGGATGATGTGGGTTTTGTTGAACCAGACTACATAAATCAAACACAATATTTTAAAGGGTCTTTTTTTGTGGATGTTAGTTTCTGAGGTCATTCACACAGCTGTTTGTGCCAAAAGACCAAGACCAGGAATCTGAGACCTAAMTGTTCTTCCTGGTCCAACAGGTTGACTCTGAGCTGTAACAGCTGCAGCGGAGCTATAAGAGATGAATTCAAAGGGCTGATGAGTAATTCTTAAGGCACATTAATGGCCTTGAATAAGTTTGTATTTGAGTCTGGACTGAAGGCAGAACTAAAGTTCTAGCTCAGAGGCCTCCCTGGCCTTACATGGGTGTTGAGTGGTTGTCCGTTGCGTAGCCATCGGATGGAGGGCCGTGGTTTTCCAGCAGCCAAACAGGTCCAGTGGAGCTCTGAGC
This sequence comes from Austrofundulus limnaeus, assembly GCF_001266775.1. Taxonomy (NCBI): domain Eukaryota; kingdom Metazoa; phylum Chordata; class Actinopteri; order Cyprinodontiformes; family Rivulidae; genus Austrofundulus; species Austrofundulus limnaeus. The sequence continues at coordinate 35,002 of NW_013953581.1, forward strand.
TGATCTCCACCTCCGAGTCGCTCATCACCTGCAGCCACTCAGGCTGAGCTGTGGGGGGTGGGGGTGAGGTGAGAACATTAGGACCATGAGGAAGAAGCTGATCTTACACCAACAGATGTTTCTGTCACCTTGCACATTGACACGTCCCTGGTAAGAGTCGGTGCCCTCAGAGTTGGAGGCTTCACACTCATAAAGACCCTCGTCATCAAAGGAGAGCTCAGGCAGGATGAGGGTGGGACTCTGTGCCGTTGAGCCTRCTTTGGACGGCATCAAACCATCGATCTTCCTCCATTTAACCTTTGGTACTGGGCTGTAGAGTAACAAAAGTTTAAAAACAAGCTGTTCTAAGATCAAGTTTGGAACAATTCAATCTGTCTATTTGACAGTAAAAAAAGACAGAAAGCCAGGGAGGACTCGCATTCTTTAACCTTCTGGATGAGAGAACTGCTCAGTTTGGACCTGAAGTTAAAAAATAAAAACTAGACAAACTGCATGCCAGTGTGAATGCTTCTTGCTGAAAACTTCATCTAAAAGCTGCTGAAATGGAGCTGAAAATGTTTTATAGCAAAACTGTTAATGCCAGTTTGAGAAGTTGAAAGAAGCACAAAAAAGCAGAAACTAGCAGAAGAACAGCAAAAAGAGGCAACTTAATAGCTGAAATAGCAGGAAAAAAAAAAGCTAAAATGAGCATAAAACAAGCTAAAGGTAGCAGACACTAGTTTAAATTTGCACCCAGATGGTGAAAGGGGTGTAAAAATGTCAAACTAGCAGAAAAAAAGGAATAAAAGTACAAAAAAAGTGACAATTTGTTGTGAAATATCTGAAACAGCCAAAATGGGCAGTAAAACAGCTAAAATGTAGCTAGAAAATCTTAAATTAGCACAAGGAACACAGGTTTGCTAAACTAAGCAGAAAAAGGCTAAAATAGTCACCAAAATTAGCCTAAAAAGTTWACTTTTTAGCTAACAACAGCTAAATATGAACAAAATTGCTCCAGATAGCTGAATATAGCAGAAAGCAACTGTAAGTAGCATAAATAGCTTAAATTTGCGAAATGAAGCAGAAAAAAGTTGAAAAAGCAGAAAAATAACAGAAAGAAGCAAAATTATAGGTAAAATAAAAGAAGAAAACTAAAATTAGTGAAAAAATAAAAAGAGCAGAGCCAGAAATACTGTGTAAGGTCCTGTAAAGATTTAGAAACATTTTTGGAGAGTTTTAAGGATGTCCAGGMTAAAATAATGAAATTTTATGTCTGATGTTGAGGTAGAAACTTACTTTCCGTAAGCGAAGCACTCCAACATGGTGGTGTGYCCGGCTAATGCGTACGTCTCTGAAGGGAAACGCACTTTGATGCTCGGAGCAGACTTTCTGGCATTGGCTGAAAGAAAATGAAACATTCAAATTTCATTAATTAAATGGTTTTATATTGTCTGACATGATGGTATTGTTTTTAACATCTGATAAAAGAAGCTACCTTAATAAATCTATGTTAGCAATTTAAAGCATTCAGTTGGGTCTAGCTGTTTACTTTCAAATATAAGATTTTAGCTTAGACTTTTTCTTGGTWCTTTATTAACATGCTATATTTTTTCACAACCAGACRTTTCACAGCTCATGGAGAGCCACTAAATAGAAAGTTTAAACACCATGAAGAATGGACCAAACAGCATAGGGCAAGTTGTATGTGTAGTTTTGTGTTMGTAGATAGTCTGGTTTGTTACAAACTCGTAATGTTCAGTGTGTAAAAAAAGAAGTACAATTTTCAGGTATGATCTCAGATGAAGTTCACCTCAAAGTCTAGTTGTAAGTCACTGCTGTACCTTTCAATAAATATACAACAATTTTATGTTTTATTAACACTTTAAATGGYTGGAAAATGCACTTTTAAGTAGATTTAGTTTGAGTTTGTAGGTATGCTCACTGAATCTACTTCCTGTCATCATGTAGGTTAAAATCTTTAGCTGTACAGCTAATTTAACTCTTTGTTTCTATGTTCTCTTCTCTCTCATTACTGAAACACAAGCAGCAGTGGAACAACATGTGCTCATCATACCATCAGGCAGTACAGTGAGGGGGTTGGCCTTGCTGAAGGTACTTTTGGTGCTGATTTCCAGGTTGATAGTGGTGAAGCAGAAGTAGTTTCCCGTATCATTGGGCTCTGCTTTGGCCAAGTACARGTTACCTGTGACCTGCGATACAAACCAGCGTCCGTCATCCTTTCTGATGAAGTTTGGAAACTCGTTTATTAACCAGCGATAGGACAGAGCTGGAAAAGACACAGATCAGAGCGAAGTACTTTAATCACTTTGAGAGTAACACTCCCCCTCCCCCCATCAGTAGGCGTGCCAAYAGTGACACAATCAATCCCCGCCCCTGTGAGTTGGCCCCACGTGGTGTCCTGGCACGTGGTCGTGCACCTCTGAATTTTTCTTTAAAATGCTTCACTTTTTTWAAATTAAAAACAAGTAAATTTAAAAAGAAAGAAATATAGTTTCAGTTCTTTTCACATTTTAAATACATTATAAGTCCTGCAGAAGAACTAGGACAAAATCCATTTGTTGTTGAAGATGCCTAGATAATTAAAAGCAGTTGCAACTAGTTTGAMAATCACAATATTGAGCTGCAGATGTTAGCATTAGCCTCATTTAGCCTTCTGTGTCMGATCTGGCTGCAGTGCATTATGATCCATTTCCACCAATGTAGTGTATAACTTCTATTTACTRTTATCGTGTGGCCTGATGAGTCTACAGTTAAAAGTTTGACCAGCACTACAYGATGGCTGAGCACTATACATTGACWGAATCAGAATACAGCCATGGAGTTTATTAGAACYTTTTCTTTGTTCATGTGAACCAACAGCAGCTCAAAGTTTGCTGACTCGGTTGTTTTTTGGAYAACAAGCTGAACGATTCGGTCTAAAATAAAAGTCTATATTTTTACAGTTTGTCAGGCTGTACAGAAGTCAGCAGTAAAGAGGTACCTGGGTAATGTGAGGGGGGCTGGCAGGCCAAGAAAGTGCCCACACCCTCATATACTGTTTGTGCACTTCTACTATCTGGAGAGAAGTCATGAAGGTCTGCAGAAACACAAGAAATGTAGGAAATTAAACAAAAATTGAATTGTTGTTAATCACAGATGTAAGAAGACCCGAGCCATCAATACCACACAGAAAAGTAAAAGACTCACAGCCAAACTTCAGGTTAGCTGCTCTGCTGATAATGGTGCCACATCGGTTGATAGCCAGGCACTGGTAGGATCCTGTATCTCGAACAGACTCCGGGTTGCTGATCACCAGGGTCCCAGCCACTAATGTGTATCTGTTTGAACCCAGTGGGACCTCAGTTCCATTCAAAAGCCACCTGTACCAAAGTCAGGGAAAAATCACACAGATGATAAAGGTTACAAAAAAAGGTAAAGTTCTGAGTTACATGTCAGGTTTTTTAGGCTACAGATTTCACAGAAAAGCCTCTCCTGACAGTGTCTAAAAAACCTTGCTGATATAGAAGACTCAGAAACCCTGGTCAGACTCAGCTCAGGGGGTCTACTGTCACAAGAGACTCAAACACCCTGGTCAGACTCAGCTCAGGGTGTCTACTGTCACAAGAGACTCAGAAACCCTGGTCAGACTCAGCTCAGGAGGTCTACTGTCACAAGAGACTCAGAAACCTGGTCAGACTCAGCTCAGTTCAGAAGTTAGTATCGGTCTTTAATTTCACTAAATTTGAGCAATGCTTCACAAACCAACTTTATCAGTGGGTTTATTCCAAAGTTTCCAGGGATCTCCAAAGTGAACAAAGTAYAGCTTATATAACAAAGCTGTGAACATACTTAGCATCATCTCAGAGTTATTTTCTCAGTGTTAGGAATTTAGTAATGAAATTATTTAGTCCGTGGGCTAAACCCTCACCCCACCCCACCACCCACTACTGAAATATCATGTAAATCGAAGAGCTGGTCAGTACAAATCTGCTGATACCTTGTTTTAACATTTGGTTGGTTTATAGCAAAGTTATTGGCAGTTAAGTTTCGTGTTCCCTTAATTTTGTTGGTCAAAATGAAAAAGGGGTGTGGTCAAAAATCATTCCCTGTTGGGCAGTGAGACACAACTTTTTTTCTTTTAACATGCTTTTTTTGAAAGAGTGGATCCTAGAGTACATGAACATACCAGAGAGGTTCAGTAGTGGGGGGATGGRGGAGGGGGATGGTGTTGCACAGACTAATTGAGCTGTTTACAATAGCAGTCATTCTTACAACAGTAGCCGTGTTTCCATCCAAATTTAATTGGAATTTTGAGCATGTTATGGAAATATTTATTTAACAAAGACATAAATACATGGTCCAAGAATGAAGGTACTCTGTGGAATGATGAGCTGAGTTTTATTGCAACAACAGGAAACACAGAGAACAACATCAGCCATTGAACTGTCCCCTTTACTCTCTGCTCCTGCTCTGTCTCTGTGCTTCTGCCTCTGTCTCAGACACATTGTTTAACAAACACTATTATGTCATCTTAGCAAGATTTCATCCTAGGTCAAGGGAAAACACAAAAATAAACACAAGTGATATCTAAGAATGATTATTGTTAGCAAATCTTGTTCTGACTTTAACCATTCTTTCTGCAGATAAACAGCATTTCATGAAAACKTAGGTCATTAAAGTATGTCATGAATTACTGGCTTAAACYTAAAAGTATTATTCCACCATATCTCCCCCATCTGATCATTAAATCATCAATTAAATGATCAATAAAACAAAAACAACTCTTTAAYGCATTAAAAAATTATGWCAACACAWACCTAAATATACGTACTTCTCTAAAATCCCAACCCCAGTGATTCWATTTTTWTTCCTCCCACAGTAATTATTAACCCCAAAACATAATTATTACACAAAAGTCTTTGCATCATCTTGAACACAAACAGGCTTGTCTGTTTTCATATATGGAAGGGTCAGAGGTGGTGCTGAGGCTCTGTGAATTTTTGTAGAGGCTGGTTTAGTGCCAGGGGTTGGAAGATGAGGGTTAGCTGGATTTGGRCATGGTGTTTGTTGRATCTTAATCTCGCCAAGTTCTTCCATGTTGTTAGTAAAATCCAGGAGGGGGCATTCTACTTGCTGTCCTGTTGGGGTCTCAAAGGGAGAAGGTTTGAGGTCCTCTGGTGGAGAGAAAGTGGGGTCTTGTCGTTCTCCTGTTGCAGTCTGGRAAATCTCCTTTTCCAGATCCTCTGTTTGTGAGGCTGAATCCAGTTCTTCCGGTTCTGCAGCTTGAAGTAACTCTCCTCTCTGTGGTTCTGATTCTGCAACAGTCATTTTATCAGTAACTTGCACACTGTGTTCCATCGATATCTCAGTTTTCTCCAGCTGTCCTTCAGACGTCAGCTGTTGTGATTTCTCCTGTTTGTTTCTAGCTCGAACTTGATTCAGAAAATACTTCATGTTTGAAGCTAACAGCRTCAATCCATGACAGTTCAAAGCCATTCCATCAGAGTGGAACAGATGTTTCCTCTCCCAAAAGAGATCAAAATTATCCACAAATCTCACAGAGTGGTCAACACAGAACTTATCCAAAAAACCATTAAGAGCCAATAGTCTGCTGAACCTCTCAGCCCCTCCTCTTGCTGTAGGGATGGGTCCACTGAGGAACACATCCATGTTGAGATTTTTAACTGCATTCAGCAACTGAATGAAATCCTTCTTCAGGATTTCTGATTGTCGGTTCATAACTTCATCACTTCCTGTATGAATGATGAGCATCTTCAGAGCAGGATACTCTGCTGTGATTCCCAGAATCTTCTCTGGGATGTCAGACACTGGGATGTCAGACACATCGGCAAAACTCAGAACTTTGACTTTTTTCTTGTTCCAGAAGCCTCTGATCTCATTCACCATTTTATCTGTGATGATCAGCATTTCTTGATTTTTGAAAGTCTCTTTTTTGACTTGTTTTGACTTTGAGCTGAATCTGGATCTGGTCTCAGGTCCCTCACTGAGATCAGATAGTGAACTTTTTTCAGACACACCACTTTCTTCCAGTGGTGTGAATCTGTTTTGAAGAAAGACTACTCTGTCTTCATTTCTCTGGCTGTTATCATTTGTTTTGATTCCAGCCTGTTGCTGCTTTCTTCTCCTTGCAGGCGGAGAAAAAGCATTTCTCTGTAACTCTGGCCATTTGTTGTCATCTAAGAGCTGAATCCTTCCTGAGAGATTTTTTTGGTCTGGCACCAAGAGAGTTCAATACAGCTTTACTCTCAGAAGCAGCTCCCATCTCCTCGTCCAGTTGATCTCTCTTCTCACCCTTCTCACCCATTTGAACGCATGTTGAGTCCTCCAAAGCATTCATCTCTTCCAGACGATGAATCTTGAGCTCCAACACCGTCACCTTTTGGAGAAGCTGGCAGAAATCCTCTTTGGAAAAGAAAGCAGGCATCTTGAAGCTTGTCCATACTCACTCTCAGCAGATGATGTTTCAAAAATCTTCTCAGGTACTTCAGTCAAAAATAAAATCCAATGTTCTCTGCTTATTCAAGATCATCCAGCATGGTCAGTGGTCACCATCATATTTCTSTTGTTAAAATTTTACCATAAAAAGGTTCTTTTGATCCAGCTGGAGTCACGGTCCTGAGCAGTCCTTGMTAACTCATATCAGTCCACCTGCAATGTGGCCTTGGTCCATCGATCTCCTAGTGGGCCCCGCGACAACGCCGTTATGGAAATATTTATTTAACAAAGACAGAAATATGTGGTCTGTCATGAAAACCTAGGTCATTAAAGTATGTCATGAATTATTAATTCCACCACAGTGCAAATTTTTACAATTTCGCAAAAAGGAAAAAATGAATAAATGTGAATCAGATGTGTTTCCATCAACTGGCTTGTAGTGAATCAATTACGTCAGATGCATGTGTGTAGTAAACACAAAGTAAAATTCGCAAACTTGCAGGTTCCACACATCTCAGGACAATGTAGAGAAGTTATCAGGAACATGTTGCTACTATGGGGAAAGTTGCAATTATTCTATCATATCAACTAGTTCTGGTGATTTTACATGCTGTCTGGAGACGTAGGGAAAGAAATGCAATTCTCTTCACGTTACAGGAATAACTGTTGAAGACGCCGACAGCAGGAGGAGGGTCCTGCTGCCAGTCGCGGGTACAGTCGCTCTGKTACTGGTACTGGTCAGACAGCGAGAACAGCTGATCAACCACCATGTGAGGCAAATGTTCACTATGTCAGAACTGATTCGGCGAATGTGTTTCCACCTCTCCTTTTGCACATTAACTCTTTTTAGAAAAAAACAAAAACCACCTCAAGCGAGCGTAAAAACTTTTTTGTAAATCAGAGGAAGTTTTTTCGAATCATGTCATTTCCATTCATCTTTTCTTATGCGATACGTCAAAATGTGCATTAAAGACAATGATGGAAACAGCTACTGAATGTCTTCATGTGGTTCCTGCATTTAATAAATCCATCATGCTACCATCACAGATGGGTCTGTTGACTTAATAAAACACAGATGTTATAGAAAGTCAAATGTTCCTCTTTGTTCAATATCATTTTAATAATTTAAACTAATGCAGTTTCCAGATGTAGCATTAGTTTTCTAACTTCTTATTCCTCAGTGAACCTGATATCTGTGTGGGACAAACAGCTCTGAGTGGGTTTGGATCATCCTCACCTGTAGGTAGCAGCTGGACTTGCTCTGGCCTGGCAGCTCAGAGTCACCTTGCCTTCAGTCAAACCCTCAGGATAAATTAAACTGCTGGGCTGTTCTTCAAACACTGGCCCACTGTCATGACCGGACACACACACATCTCCTCCTGCAGAACAAGTTTCAAATGTGGCAGACCGTCAGGAACATTTCAAGGATTCAAGGATTCAAGGAGACTTTATTGTCATTCGCATCACATGAGGTGAAATGAAATTCTGTACTCTTACGGTCCAGTACACCCATAAGCAATTTACAAAATACAGATACAATGGATATAATTTGCAGCTTTGTATTTTATCTTATACATAACATTTGGCAAAAAAAAAAGTTTTTACTAGTTCACTCCGAACTCCTTTAGCTGAGTGAAAAATAGTTAGTATTCTTGTCATGTGGAGCCTTTGGGTTCAATATATTTCAAATACAAAAAGTTYGTCCTGTCTGAACATAACTCTATAGATGTATCCATATACTGTATGTAATAACAATACATTCACTGATATAATGATGGTGTCCACGAATGTTAATCATCTCAATAATGTTAAGAAAAGAGATACATTTATAAAAGATAAAGTGCAGGTCATTCTTTCACAGGAGACACATTTATCAAAAGAAGAGCATGAAAAKTACAAAAAAATTAGGGTACAAAATYTCATTTTCTGGCCTCTTTAGATAAAAACACGAGGGGAGTGATGATATCGATTTCAAACCGCAGGTTGTTCAAGGAAATAATAGACAAAAAATGGAGATACTCAATGATAAAAAGCAAACTGGAAAACCAGTCAGTAACAAGAATGTTACAGAGAAAAGATATTTTTAAAGAAAATATTTGATCTTATATTATTGTGAGCAGAAACGTATACTGATATTTGGTGGAGATTTTAATGTRTTGAACTACAGGTTAGACACAACAAGTAGAAAAATAGAAATGTATTAGGTGTATGATGAGAACTCCATCCTTTGGATCAGGATTGTGACACTACTTAATCCCACATGCTGTGTACTCTAGAACTGATTACATAAAAATGAATAAGAGAGAACTACAGAGTGATGTAATGCAGCCATGGAGTACCAGGTGTGTCAGATCACTATGCAATTTATCTTTAAATTAATCAGAACAGAAAGAGGAAAAACACAGTGTGGATACCCATTGAAGGAGTATTAAATAATAAGGGACTAAATGATGAAGTAAAAAAGAGAAATAGTTCGATACAGGGAGGAAAACAATATTGATGAAGTAGAGCAACAATGACATGGGATGTCCTGAAAGCAGTAATCAGAGGAAAGATGATTTAATTTACAGCATGCACACAAAAA
>NW_013953581.1:45020-49443 GCF_001266775.1 Austrofundulus limnaeus
TATTTTCTGTCAACATTTAGTATTAAAATGTAACATTTAGTAATAACTAGCCAAATGCAAGAACAGTGAGCTAAACAACAACACAATGAAATGAAATGACATTTCAGGATTTCACACTCAGAAAGTGAGCTAAATGATGAAAATTTGTTTCTGACATTTTTGAACATTTAATTTTACACTTAGTGCTGTAAAGTCTAACTTTCTCTGAGCTTTTTAAACTCCTGTAAATAAAGACTTTACTGATCCTAAAGTCCTGCAGCAGACCATCCCTGCAGGTCTGCAGACTGGACCCAGCCTCAGACCGACCTGGGCCAGAGTCTGATCCGGTCTGAGGGGTTTAATGCAGGGCTGTGAACACACTGCAGACTGAAACAGAGTCACATCAGGACAGCTGCACATGGACATGTTTGAGGTGAATGACAGGAACACATGTTCCGGCCCAGGGGCTTGGRRATTATTTTACAGCCACTGCGTCAAACAGCGGCTTTAGAAGCCGGGGAGCAGGTCGGGAGCCCGCAGAGTGACCCAGGATCAGTAGGAGGATGGAGGATGTTTGTTTACCTGATGTGAGGAGAGCCCTCCCTCCCAGCGGTGTGAAGCCGCTGCTGGTGCGCAGGAGGCGGGCTAACGGAGCTGATGGAGTCCGGTTCCTGCTGTCCTCCTGCTGTGACTCACACTCAAAAGACTCAGACCGGCCGTGTTCCCTGCTCCTCTGTCCGTATCAACTCTCTCATCTCTCTCCCTTGGTTTCTGTGACTCACCTTCTTCTTCTTCTCGCTCCAACGTCAGGTTACTGCCGTAATCAAACTACTTCCGGTCCGAATCCTACAGCGTAAAACATCCGTCTGTCCGTGTATCCACACACTCATCTGTTTACTTTTCCAGTCATCATAAATCRATTAATCTTTTATCCTTCTATCTCTCATTAACCAATTTATCCAGGCATTMGTTTGATACAACTTTCATCAAAATGCAAAACTCTTATTTTGAAGGCRGTGAAGACTAAGTTCCGCTTTTTATTTTTTGTGATTCCGCAGCTTTTATTTTTGCGTGTCCTATTGTGGGCCTCTGCTGTCGAAGCGAAACAGACGGGAGGTGCAGGTGCTGCCTCCCTCACCACCCCCACACACCCCCAGTCTCCCTCCCACCCTGCCACAACCCCCCGCCCCTGTCTCACTGCCACCTACCCCCGACACACACACACAAACCTGTTTTTGTATCCTTGTGGGGCCCGTCCATTGACTTCCATTCATTTTTTGGTAATTTTATATCCTAACCCTGACCACAAACCCTAAGGCTAACCTCACANAACTGTTTCACCTGCAGTTTGTTGTTTCACTGCTAACACAGCAGCTGGCTCTACTGTACTTTTTAAAATCAAACTGTCACGTTGGAGTTGAAATGATGTTTTAGTTGTTTTTTTTCTCTGAACACAGAGCAGAAAGACATGAACACTGCAGACTTCAGTATTTGTTCATCGTAAGTCACCCCACCATCGCAGCATTAAGCTGTTATCACAGTTTCTTGATATCATGCAGCCCTGTCCAGAACAGGTTAGACACTCTATTTGGTATGCCTCACATACTACAAAAAGAAGATGAATACCTGGTTAATATATTTATATCAACAAGTAAAAAGTTATCACAAGACTGTACAGATGTAACTGCTCAAGAAAGTTTTAAATTAAAATAAGCTAAAAAAAAATGACATTTTTGCACCTTCCAAGAGGCAGACAAGCTGGGTTAATCCACCAATACAAAACCAGTCAAACTTACCAACAGCTGCCTGAAAGGACACAGAAGTCAGAACCAGCAGACCCAAACAGACCTCCATCCTCTGGCTTTAGCAGGATCTTGAACAGAAGAAACCGTTTGATGATCAGCAGGAAGAAGACGAGTGGTCCGACCTGTGCAGACACAGTTGTTTTTATAAAAAACTCTTTAATCAGCAATACAGAAACCTGAGGACAAGTTTCATCGCTTCATATCACAGAAATATACGCATTCCTGAAAACAAGTCCAACATGAGCCTTACAACGAACTGTTTGAGGTTAGAACAGACTGTAAAATAAATCTAGATATAACATGCTCTCTTCAATTTTTGGYCATAATTTCCTATTTTACAGACAATATATTGTATTTTTGGACCAGGATCTGAGCACTAGAGCTGTGTTGTGCTCTGCCTCTMCTCCTGCACACTGACGGTGTAACATGAGCCTTCTAATAAGCATCCATCCATTTTCTTTGTCTGCAGGCTTGTAGGGAGCTAGTGCCAATCTGCAGCTGTTACAGAGCAGGAGGGCGGTGTGAAGTTCACCAGTCCATCASTGGACCACATAAAGACAAGACAGACATCCATTAATTCACTCACTGACTCTTATTAAGCATGAAATAACTAGTTACAGCTAAACACATGAGGAAACACAGCAGGAACTCTGAATGAAACAGAGTCCACAGCTATTATCTGATGTGTATTTTTATTTATTTTTTTTACTAAAGCATTGTCTCTATGCATCAGTATTGGTCCGATAAATAAAACYGGGCTGATATTAATGTTTGATATTGATTTTGCACTTTTTGTCCCCCATCGTTGAGGTGGGGGACAAAAAGTTGGGTCAAGACAAAAAGGTGGGGGGCTTAGAAATGCTCTCCATCGGTCCGTTCGAATTTCAGACAGCTGTAACTTTCACATCAAAAGGCTAAATACACCAAACATTGTATGAGTCACTTACTGTATGTTGAATACCCCACCATTCCATGTGGTCATATCACATCAAAGCCCCCCGACAACAGGAAGTGACCTATAGACATCATGCAAGTGACATATGTTTGGCTCTAAATTCCACATATTTCAGCCAATCTGCACCAAATTCACTATGGTCAATCCTAATCCACCCCACTACAGGAATGCAGTCCAACTTTTGGAGGGCGTGGCCTAATTGGACATAACACCACTGACATATGGTTAGCTCTAAATCACACGTACATGACCTGATCTGAACCACATTTTGTCTGCATCATCACGGAGACCTGCTCAACACATTTGTGAAGTAGTTTGACAAAATCACTGTAGCCCCCTGTCTGTTAGTCTGTCTGTTCACCTTATAAGATGATTTAAATAATTAGATTAGGTTAGATTATATCAGATTAGATTATATTATATTAGATTAGATTAGATTAGATTAGATTAGATTAGATTAGATTAGATTAGATTAGATTAGAGAGACCTTTATTGTTATCGTACATGAGCACAATGAAATTACAGTTCAGAACACCCATTCAGAAGAAGACAGAACAAACATGAGAGAACAGGTGCTCTGGGTCATGCAGCCACTGACCCTGCACAGAACAAGGATCATTTTCATGAAGACATCACGAAGAGGCGCTACCCTTAACAGAAAAACTAAAAAACACACAAGGGAAGATGAGGGAAAAAAATAAACAAACATCATATATCAACAATGTGACACACTATGGTGTTTATAAAAAAAACTCTGCATAGAGCAGATTTATTAGCCAGAGGAGTAAGTGAGTTTAGGAGGGCCCGAAGAATCGAGTCCCCAAAACCAGCACAGCCATAGATCAGAATATTGATGGTAACTGTTCATTCTGTGCGGCCTTCAGTTTGCTCTAGGAACCAGATCAGAAGGGTATGAGAGGATGGGGTAGGTGTGGGGCAGAGCCTTGTCGACATAATCCAACCAGGAAAAATTTAGTCAACAGCTCAAGGCTATGTACGGGAGAGCCGAATTTGTAATCAGTTGTTTTGGGAACAGAAGAGTCAGGCAGACGATAACAATTTTCCATCTATTCAATGTCTGCTTGTACATCTCAAGGTGGCGATTCCAATCAGACAAATAGTGTGGACAAATTCCACCGAGCCGATATCAGCTTCTCCAAGATCAATTCCATTTGGCCATCAAAGTCCATGTACCACAGCCGGCCCGCCACCCTCAGCAGAACCAATTGCAGACAGAGTCTAGCTCGCTCAAGGCAAATGCCCGAGTGCTGATAGACCGGCCATCCATCAAATTAGTCAGGCAGCCAGGAAATCAACAGTCACTGACTTTGTTTTGTAGAACACCAGGAGACCACCAAGCCAATCTGTAGAATCCAGTGATCGGAATCCAAATATTTAGCCAGAACAGAGAAGAACAGAGGTCCCACATTTGACATGTCCTCCCATGGAAGAAAAAACTTTGTTCCAAAAATTTATTAAGAGACCAGCTAAACAAATCCATAAAAATAAAATATCCATAATTTCTGGTTTCAGGTGATAAAATGTAGAGAAGGCTCCAAGCAGCAAAGCAGGGAAGATAAGGAAGGGCAGGAGAGAAGGGAAAAGCGTCTTATGCTGCGTTCACACCGAACGCGATTTCAGCTTCAAAATCGCATCCAACGCTTCAAGTTGGACGCTTGTGCAC
>NW_013953581.1:52771-54279 GCF_001266775.1 Austrofundulus limnaeus
AAACAGTTAAATTCCGTGAGGACTGCGGCGTCCTCTAGGTAAAGATAGTTAATTCTATCTTGACATAGTTAAGGTCCGCAAAGGGCGGCGGAGCCCTCTGTTTTAAAACCAAATTAATGGGGCAAGGGCGGTCCCGTGTAAGTGGGCACTGATAAATCGTTCCTGTTCAAATTAAGTGCGTCTATCAGGTGCGTTTGTGATAAGTCCTAGGCAAAAATACGTAAAAAGCGCTGTGATCATAAAAGATCTCTCTCTCTCTCTCTCTCTCTCTCTGTGTGTGTGCATGTGTGTGCGTGTGGAAAGCTGAATACCACTAGGTCTCAGCTTTCATACCAAAGCAGTGAGAAGTAAGCAGTGAGTTCTTTRTGGAAGCTTAGGCAAGAACACCTGGCCTATCACGACACGGCTGAACAGGTGTTACCACAAGGGATAACTTAATCACTGTCTCACTGGGGGAAAAACAAACCAGTTTTTAGAAGCCCTAGGCGAGAAACTGGTTCTAAATTATTTAAAAATGGGAAAAACTAATAGCAAAACGCAGCCTAAAGATGACCTTTGTGCAAAGACTGAGTTAAAAGATAACATTAATATCGCAACGAAACAAAACAGCAAGCTCATGACCAACCTTGGTTTTGATAACATAGATTTCTGGATGCAAATATCCTTGAAGAGGGAAAAAGGCACATCAAGCCAGACGTGCCAAGGCTGTGTTGTTTTCTAGGGAAGAGGATGACGGTGAAACTTTTGAGCAGTACAGAGATGACTAAGGTGTTTCTGGCTGAAAGTGGACTGACTGAATCTACTGACGAGACTGGACCTTTCAGACAGCAGCTTAAAAATGCATTGCATGCTGGTTCACGTGATGCAATTAAAGCTTGGATTACTAAATTTTATGTTCACAGATGTGACAACAGATGTTATAACTTCTCTTTTTAACGTTTTCATAAAATTTCTTATAGTTTTGACATTTTTTATATATGTCAAGAGAGGGATTGAAGAAATTTTGTAACTGATTAATTGAATATTGGATTCAGTTTGTATTTTATACTTTCTGATCATTTCAGTCTGTAAGGTTGAAGCTGACAAAGAGTTGGTGTGTTATCATGTGTTCTTTCTTTTAACCTAAACAAAACTGAGTGACGTTCTGACGTCTGACGTAAAAGGTAACACCTCTGGGGTGTAACCAGGAAGGGATGCACCACCCTGAATCCTGCCACCTTACTCCCTGTCCCAGGTGATTGAGATCAGCATGATTGTCAGCAATTGGCTGAACAGCAGTCAAAAAGCAGAGATGACTTGACAGATGTGCCACAGATTTTTCTGTTTAAAATGGTCCAGCCGGTGTTTTTATTTCAAAATGGTGATTTAAGATCATTTCCTCTCTCAGACGTGAGAGAGGGTTGGGGTTTTTTGTCTTCTTTTTCTTTTTTTTTTCTTTCTTTTCTCCTTCTTCTTTGTTTCACCTTTTGAAATGAGATGCAGAGCATTTGTCTCATTCTGACTTGGAG
>NW_013953581.1:54289-58065 GCF_001266775.1 Austrofundulus limnaeus
CTGTCAGAGCTTTTGTCAGAACTTCTGTCAGGACTTCTGTCAGGACTTCTGTCAGAACTTCTGTCAGAACTTCTGTCAGAGCTTTTGTCAGAACTTCTGTCAGAACTTCTGTCAGAACCTCCATCTGTCAGGTTTGTTCTTGTCGGCCAGGCAGCTGATCCAACATCTCACTGATAGATAATAAAACCTTTGGCTCATTCAGCTGACAGCAGCTGCAACTTCTGGTTTCTGAACCTTTTATATTTAGAAAATATGAAAATTTATTTACAAAAAGATTTCACATCAAGATCTTATTTCTTTCAAAATCTTTGCTTTGAAATCTCCTTCAGCTGCTTCGTTTGTCTTTTGATGCTACTTTTAGCTTCTAGCTTGCKTTTTGCTAATTTTAGCTACCATTCGCTACTTATAATTTATTAGTTTTTGCAATATTTAGCCTTTAGCTATTAATTTGACACTTTAGCTACTGTACAACTACTTCCATTTGTAGCTAACCTTTTGCTACCGTTAGCTAATCTTTTATGTGTTTAGCTAGTCTTTTGCTCCTTATAATCTCAATCTTTTGCAACTTTAACATTTTGCTACTTTAGCTTTTATGTACATTTAGTCACTTCAGATCCTGTTCCAGTCTTTAGCCATTTGTTACTTATAATCTTCAGCATTTGCTTCTTTTAGTTTGTATTTTATCTTTCAGCAAACATCTTGCTACAGAGTTTAGCTTCTTTTAGCTTTTTTCTAGTGCCCTGGACCTTTCAGCATTTAGCTTAACTTCAGCTGAGCTTCAGCTCTTGACATTTTTAAATCTCTGCTTGTTTAACTTGTTTATTCAAACTCAGATTATTTTCAGGGAATATTCTGATATTTGACTGAAAAAAATAAAAGTTTATCTTCAGCATGTTTTGTTTCTGAGGGTTCCAGGCTTTTTTAGCTTTTATCATTTTAGCTTTTAGCTTATGCTCTGTTTCTCTCCTGATGTTTCAAACTGATATTTGCAGGTTTCTGATTTGACAGACTTTGTGAAACAAAATAAACATTAAATTATTTTATAATAAATCCTGATAATTTTTTGATGAAGGATGAACTCCTCTCCAGGTTTTCCCTCAGCTGCTCACAGGCTGAACATCCTTCAGGCCACAGATCCGTTTTGTATCAAAACCCGGAGACAAACCCAGAGCAGAACCGGAAAAGCAGGAGCGGGATTTCAAAATAAAAGCTGGCTCTTTGTAGAAAGGCTGTAAAATAAAAGCTGCGGGTGAAAAATTCTGAAACTTAAAACTAAAAATTAAATTTGTTTTATGTTCACATCTCTGTCAGCTGATTCACACAGCTGTTACTGTTTGTTTTTATTGTTTGTGATGAGCTCTGAAGCGCGTGCGCGTCACTTCCGGGTAGATCCGCGCGCGTTGACGCCACACGGAGGCAGCCCCAGACTCCGCACGCATCCTCACGCCACTGACCCGGGCTCCGCCGCGTCCTGCATGTGTGTGCGTGTGTGTGTGCGCGCGCGCGAGCTGGGAGTGTGAGTGGTCCCCAGAAGAGCAGCAGCGGGATGGAGGGTCTGAAGGAGAACCTGAGGGGAACTTTGGACTGACGCCCGCGGGGGGATCACGAGCCGTCGGCCCGAACCTGGTCGGGCTCCTTGTGGATTTACCCGGTTCGGATGTTCTCCTCTCCTCTGGTTCCGTCTCCTTCCTTCCAGAATGCCTTTTTCCAAGCGGGTCGTGGAGCCGCAGCTGCTGTGCCGACACCAGATCCCGGACGATGAGGGTCTGCTGTTCGAGGACCTGTGCGCCATCAGTAACGTGGTTCTGTCCCGGACCCTGCGGCAGCTGTCCGAGCTCGCGCGGCACGCCTGCTCCCTGTTCCAGGAGCTGGAGACCGACATCCTGAACACGAACCAGCGCGTCTGGGTCCTCCAGAACCGGATAGGCCAGATCCAGCAGACCGCCGGGGCCCTGGACCCCAAAAAGGAGGCTGTGCGTAAGTAGCGCGGCGCGCGAGCGGCTTTTAGTCATTCTCATCACATCACATGTGTTCCTGCGTGCACCGAAGGGCGCACCGCCTCACAAGGTTCTTTTCCCCCAGCTGCACGCGCGTGCACACGCACACACGCACGCCCCCCTCATTGAAACGTGTGGCACGGCTGCAGGGTTGAACATGGAGGATTTTCACAGCGCAGGATGAGCTGACTGCTCATGTATGTGGCGCTTCAGACCTATGCGTGTGTGTGTGTGTGTGTGTGTGTGTGCGCGCGCGGAGGGGCGTGTGTTGCCGCTGCATTGGCTCAGCATCACTGCGGGTAGCGCGCACCTGAAGCGCGCGGCGCACAAAGGCTGCGGGAGAAACCAAGCTGAAGATGTTGGTTAATTGAGATATTTTTATGTCTCTGTGTGTGTGCGCGCGCGTGTGCGTGCGTGTGTGTGTGAAGGAGAAGGGGTTCTCACAGGCGGCTCCCCGTGCGCCAAACCCGCCCTTTTCTACATGCGTGCGCGCGGCGGCAGCATCTGTAATAAATCCAGATGTTTTCGCGGTGAATGTTACCGGATCGTCACCTGATTTCCAGATTTCCCTGGGAGCCTGCTGACGGGAGACGGTTCTGATGTGATCCGAGGGTGACAGCGTGTTCTGCTCGGTTCTCAGGATTATTTATGTTCTCTGCAGTCCCTTCACTCTGGACCACCTCTGTGGTTCTGGTCCAGTCCTGCATGGCTGCTTGGGTTTCTCACTGATCGGTTCCCTTTGGATCTGGACATGAGGTTCTGATCCACAGAACAGAACAGAACCCTGGAACATTTCTGCTTCGTTTACTTGTTGAACAGATTCAGATTTTTGACAATTCGTCATAAAAACAGCAGCTTTTAAAAACATAAAGATTTTATTCAATCTGAAGCAGATTAAAGCTGATTCTGAACCTGTGAGGAGATTTATTTTGTTTGGTTTTTTTTTTTAATCTGAGCTTTTTATAGAGGAAAGAGGCCCCAGCCGGCTTCATGATTTAAACAGTTTTCAGATTGAGGAACAGATGTTGACAAACTGAACATCAAACACCTCCTCGTTCAGACGGACAGAAAACTTTATGTGATCAGAGTTCAGAGTCTGTGTTAGGATGACCCTCAGCTACCACCACACAGACTGAACCAGACTGTAGGAGAACCAGACTGTAGGAGAACCAGACTGTAGGAGAACCAGACTGCAGGAGAACCGGACTGTATGAGAACCGGACTGTAGGAGAACCAGACTGTACAAGAACCCGACTGTTGGAGAACCAGACTGTTGCAGAACCAGACTGTATGAAAACCGGATTGTGGGAGAACTGGGCTGTAGGAGAACCAAACTGTAGGAGAACTGGACTGTAGGAGAACCAGACTGTAGGAGAACTGGACTGTAGGAGAACCAAACTGTAGGAGAACTGGACTGTAGGAGAACCAGACTGTAGGAGAACTGGACTGTAGGAGAACCAGACTGTAGGAGAACCAGTCTGTGGGAGAACTGGACTGTAGGAGAACCAGACTGTAGGAGAACCAGTCTGTAGGAGAACTGGACTGTAGGAGAACCAGACTGTAGGAGAACTGGACTGTAGGAGAACTAGACTGTAGGAGAACCAGTCTGTGGGAGAACTGGACTGTAGGAAAACCAGACTGTAGGAGAACCAGTCTGTAGGAGAACTGGACTGTAGAAGTACCAGACTGTAGGAGAACTGGACTGTAGGAGAACTAGACTGTAGGAAAACTGGACTGTAGGAGAACTAGACTGTAGGAAAACTGGACTGTAGGAGAACT
>NW_013953581.1:58075-63516 GCF_001266775.1 Austrofundulus limnaeus
TGCGGACTAAGATAAGTCAGGTCCCTGATTCGGGTTAACGATTCACCAGAAACACTGCGGACTA
This sequence comes from Austrofundulus limnaeus, assembly GCF_001266775.1. Taxonomy (NCBI): domain Eukaryota; kingdom Metazoa; phylum Chordata; class Actinopteri; order Cyprinodontiformes; family Rivulidae; genus Austrofundulus; species Austrofundulus limnaeus. The sequence continues at coordinate 58,140 of NW_013953581.1, forward strand.
AGATAAGTCAGGTCCCTGATTCGGGTTAACGATTCACCAGAAACACTGCGGACTAAGATAAGTCAGGTCCCTGATTCGGGTTAATAAATCACAAGAAAATGTGGTAATTTGTGTTAAAAACGATTATTTCTGAGAATAGTCTTATTTTAATTAAGTTTGAAACTTTTGAAAATGACTGTCTATCTTCAGTCATGTCAGGGTAAAAACCTTTGTTTTTGTTTGAAAGTCAAACTAATGTTCCTGCTTTACTATAGAAAGAACTTAATAGAAAATAGAAGGTAATGGACTAGAAAAGCTGTGCTGCTTAAAATAAATTACTGAAAAGGCCAAAAAACACATTCTACTGAAATTAAACAACTGAGATTTCACTGGGTCTAAATAGAGACAGAGGTCCACCATTTGGAGACCCCAGTATAATTATAAACATAGGTCTGTATGACAGATGATTAAACCAGTCTGTGATTGTGATTCAGTCATTTTGCTCCTGAATGATAAACATAAAGAAAAAAATGTTTATTTTGTGTAAATGAGCTTCTTGTAGTTTCAATCACCCCGACGCTGTTGGACGTGAGCTCGCAGGATTAATTGGAAGCAAATAAAAGCCTTGATGAGCGATGAAAGGTTGCTTGGCTACTGATGCAGTCGAGCCTTTCAAGGACGCGACTGCTTGTTGAATATCAAGTTAAAAGAGATGAAATAGGATCATAAAACTACAGCAGATAAAGGAGGATCAGTCCTTTTCTCTCCTACTGTCTTTAAAACATAAAGGACATTCAGGCAGCCTGAAGTGTTTGTGCTCAAATAGAATTATTTAATTTATTAGTGATAAACATGAGGGACAGATTCACCAGAATAGAATAATAGACCAGGTCTGGAGGTTTTAGAGGACCTGTTGTCTTAATAATAATAATAATAATACATTTTATTTCAAAGGTGCCTTTCTGGCACTCAAGGACACCGTACAAAGAGTAAAAAGTAACAGAAACAAATAAAATGTAACANTACAAAGAGTAAAAAGTAACAGAAACAAATAAAATGTAACAATAAAAAATAGATAAAAATAAATAAAAAACAATGTATCTATATAAAATCTATGTAAAAATCTATGTAAAAATCTATGTAAAAATACTTGTTATTCTTGTTCTGGTCTGATGGAGGACTCTTGATGTTCTTCAGTCCTGGATGGGAACAGAAGTTGTTCTATGTGTAGCTTGGGCATGCCAGAGGTACTAATGCACCCCCATACCATCATAGAGGCAGACCTTTGAACCGTGTGTTGATGAGAGGCAGGATGGTTCCTCTCTTCTTTAGTTCAGAGGGCTTTTATATTATTTATCATGTAAAACCTGTAGAGATGCAGCTTTTAACACATTCTGTCTCCATCTTTTCCTTGAAGCCGTGTCAAACCTGGACGTTGAGAGCAAGGTGTCGGCTCATTATCAGGCTCCATGGCATCAGCAACACAACGTTTTCCACCCCTGCACCCGAGCCCCGTGTCTGGAGGAGCTGCACAGGAACGCCCAGCTCAGCCTCAGAGCTCTGCACCGAGGTGAGGGGGCTTCGAGAGCTGGTTTGGTCACGCACATCTCTCCCAGCGTTTGTGTTAACCACATGTTTCTGCAGATGAACAGCAGCATCAGAGTTCCTCCAGTCGGGAGAGGAACAGGGTGACCATCTCCATCTCCGTGGCTCCGCCCATGCCCACCTTTCCCTCACCGCACAGCATCCGCCGCCAACAGAGGAGCCGCCTGGCACGAGCGGTAAAAATTAATATAAATAGCCTCTTGGTCATCTCCTGCATTCAAAGTAACTTTTCACTGTTATGCTGATGATCTACAGTTGTATATGTCCTTCTCTGTTAGAGGTGTAAGAAAATATCGATACACTGAAATATCGCGATATTTCATTTCACGATACTGTATCGATATTCTAAAGCCCTGTATCATTTTTAATTAAGATTTAAAATGTCAACTTTCTTGCCAACCGTTCATTTTTATGTTGTAGTTCAGCGTCTGACCACTAGTTGGTAGCAGTGAGCCAGTCATTTGGCTCCTCTACCTCTTGAGCGCCAGAGAGTAAGGGTAGCATTAGCATTGTAGGAGACAATGTAAGCATTGTAATGTAAACATTAGCTGTTCTTTTCTTTTCAGTAAGAGGTTTTTATTTAATAGAATTTTTGGACAAAAAAAAATCGCAATATATCGCCTTGCTTACAGTATCGCAATATATCAGGATATATCGTATCGTGACCCCTCTGTTATGATATGTATCGTATCGCCAAATTCTTGCCAATACACAGCCCTGTTCTCTGTTGGAAACTGTGTCAAYTTGACCAAGCTGGAAGCCTCTTTACCGGCAATTAGGGGTTGGCTCTAACAACTTCCTGTTTCTCAGTGTCGACAAGACTGATATAATGGTTATTGGACCTCAGAAGTTCCATGGCTTGTCCCAGACTTTTACACTGAAAATTGACAACTGTGGGGAAAAAGTCAGAAAGCTGGGTGTGTGGTTTGATCCTGTGTTTCTTTTGAGTTTCACTTAAAGGAAGTTACAAGATCTGCCTTTTATCATCTTAGGAACATTGCCAAAATCCGGCACATTCTTTCATTTGATGATGCTGAGGTTCTTATCCACACATTTGTGACTTCACGCATCGACTGTTGTAACGGAGTTACCTAGGAAAAGTTTTAGAGGTCTACAGATGGTCCAAAATGTGTCTGCTCGCATTTTTACTAATACTAGAAATATGAGCACATTACCCCAGTGTTGTCATCTCTTCACTGGTTGCCTTGTCAGGTTCAAGCTGATTTTAAGGTCCTGCTGCTTACCTACAAGGCTGTAAATGTTCTGGCGCCCCCATATCTCACTGACCTCCTGCACCCCTATGTTCCACCTCGTTCTCTCAGATCTGAAGGGACTGGACTTTATTAATTCCAAAGCCAGAAGAAAAACCACTGGCGAACGTGCCTTCTGCTTTCGTGCCCCTTCTCTGTGGAACTATCTCAGGACATCAGGCCTGTTCCCAGGAGGGTTTTCAAGCAAAGTTAAAGACTCACGTGTTCATTTTATCTAATGTGTTTTAATGTTTTTTTTTTTTTTATTGCATTTAATTTGTTGTGTTTTTATCTCTTGCTACTGTTCAGCACTTTGTCTGAAAACTCTATTATTATTATTATTATTATAATAAAGGACAATATTAACTTTCAGTCAGGAAGTCCCTCGGAAATATTTGATTTTATATTTAAGGCTGTAACGCCAAAAAGAACCTGCTGCTTTAAAATAATCTCATTAGATTTTTACACATTTAAGAACAAAATGTTACAAAAATCAGAAAAACGATTAATCAATTAAACGACTTGACGGATTCTGTTAATTAGAGGTTTGATTGGAATCATTTTAGAACCTGATAAAGACCAGATCAGGTTTCTCATGTCTTGATTAGTGAAACCTGGTAACTGAAAGAGGGAGAACCTTCTTCTCTTCAACACTTTGGAGATAAAAGTTTGTTGTTGTTTTGTCGTTGAGCAGCAGGAGAGAGCAGAGAGGGAGCGGGAGCTGGACTATCAGCCAAGGAAGGTAAAATGTGTTTTTGTGTTAATATAACAGATACTTAGAAGACTATTATGATACGATGTTTTATATCACAGTATTTTCAACAGTTATACCAGAATCACAGTATTTGATGGTATTTTTCTTTTGGCCACAGCTCAGCTGATAATAAAATGTACAAAAAGTTGCTTATTGATCAGCCAACCAGTCAGCTGAATTTACTCTCTTTCTGCAGCATAGAAACCTATTTATTGACTTTTTCCTTTTACTCTGTCACTGTTTCCCTCCTCTGCGTGTCTTTTATCCTCTGCCTGGTTGTAGACAGTAGTCACAGTTTGGTTCGGTTGTGAAGGAGGAGGGCTGAGCAAAGATCTTTATCTGTCTAACATTTTAAATTATTTAATAAAACTTAACGAGACGACTCAGCCTCCGTGCACCTGTCAACTCAACCCCAGTACAAAACCACTTCCCACAGACTTTTTATGTTAGCGTCTCCATACATTTATGTTGAGCATGAAATCTATTGGTGCACATCACTGCAGAGGTATTACTACATTCAGCAATGGTGAACAGTAACGTTTTTTTTTACGTCTGTCATTATTATAAACAGCGAAATTGCAACTCGCTACCAGTTATGGAGAACGCTGCTACAACAATAACATTAGCATGCTAACACACATAGCGATGCTGCCARGAAAAGTGTCCCCCGTGAAACAGTTCACTGGAGGGCACGATGTAACGTTCCGCGTGTTCAGGCTATTTCCATCGGTATGTCAAGTCAGAAAATTCATATCATAACAAAAATAAAAGCCGGTATACCGCCCAGCACTACCATCTGTGACCCGTCACATCAAACTGAGGATTCAGTCAAATTTGATAAAAAGGACCTCAGAACATTGGATATTAAGATTCACCAGCTGGGAAGAAAAAAATCTTTGCTAACTCGCAGGAAAATTATAATTCCTGTAAATATTGACTTTCTGGTTGCAAGGGCATAACTTTAGGTCTACCATTGGTTGGGGGTGGGGGAGCTCTAAAACCCTGCATGTCATTTTCAGCGATTAAAACGTACATATATGATATCGTAAATTTTTTAATCAGGTCAAAGTTTTCTAAAGACAACACGAGAGTTGCATCTGTCTACTTAATCAGTTAATTTCTACTGTGTTAGCGATGTCACTTTATGGGGGGGGTGGGGGGGTTATATTGACTGGATCAAAATATTGTGGGGGTCATAACCCCCCTAACCCCCCTGCAAATTACGCCTATAGTTGTACTGGAACTTGTTTACGCTCTGTTTGTTCTCTAACTCTGGGTTTCATCTGTTTCCTGCTGAAGGAGAGGACTGTGAGGGAAACAGAGATCCAGACTACAGAGAAAAAAGTAAGTAAAACATGAGTTTGACTCATTTTGCCTCCTGTTAGTAAAATAACTCCTGCTTGTTGTGGTTGTTTCTCCATCTCACAGGAGAGGCCGTCCAGGGAGGCAGACGGTCAAACTATCCAAAGAAAGGTGAGAAACAAGTCGCTCCGGTCCAACAGGTGTCAAGCTTTACGTAAAGATTTTATCAGAATATCATTTAAAATATCGATTTTTGGAAGTTGTAAGGAGAAGAAWGTAAGTTACTTAGCCTTCATTTATTTGCATTTTACTCTTCTTTTGATTGTTTAAAGCTAGTATCTCACTGTGCTCCGTGAACTTTAACAAGTTCGAAAAAATCCTCAAACAAATTTCTTTGCAAACAAGTCAAAGCGTCAAAAAGTGGAAGAACTTCAGGAGGAGTTTGTTGATCCAAGAAACCAAATAGTGACAGGGTCCGTGTACATTC